>NC_056728.1:1769646189-1769791189 GCF_019279795.1 Protopterus annectens
CATCTGAGTTCTGTACTGCAAAATCAGAGGATCCTGATGCAAGAGAATATATGAGAATATTCTGAAAACAACTTGCTTCTGGTAATGGTGGGGAACAGTAGGCATACAAAGTAATGTCAGCATGGCTGTTAGTATCAAGAAATGAAGGATAACAGGAAAAAATGCACTGGGCTGAGGAAAGAAACGAATTTGACATGGACTGGAGAACTTAGAATCAGAGAACTGGTTCAGTGTGATTCATGCTGTAAATATATGAGACCCAGTTTCACATGAAAAGGTGAAGAGTTTGAAATAGCAAGAGCTGAAGAGATAAGGAGCATGTTTACAGCAGGGAAGGGCCTTGCAGCTACTTATGAGTGAGGGACACACACTGAAGCTATTACTGATGCATTGAGGGGAAGACAGTATGTGAAACGGCTTGTTACTGATTTCAGTCAGCGAGTTTGTGCATCACCATACCGCAGCTAGGGTAGTGATCTGCAAACAAACTATAATGGCTAATTAGGGAAATTTCCTAAGTGACAATTTACTCTTCAGGGCGTTATATTTAGCCTACTGCTATTTACATGAAGTCATCTACATAGCAGTACTAAAATCACCTGCTAAGTATTTTAATCTATTATTCCATAGAGACCCAGGAGTAATGATTTGCTGATAGAGAAATTATGATTTGCTTCACTGTACTTCACTCTGTATAAAAATATCAGCTTACCGATTCTTGTAGAACAAATTAAATATTCCTGGTCATTTCACATGTAAATTTCTTCCTGAAGATCTATGAAGCTAAATTGTAAGAAAACTATTTATATTGTTCAGATAGTCTGCAATGCCTTTTGTATGGCACATGTAAGGCTGATAGAAACACCCTGGAAACAGAACTGATGCTTTAGTTTCAGACTAGGATATTGTAAAAACACTTGGGAAGAATGCTGTTAGAGTTTGTGGTCAGAACTTTGTGTGGAGAGCGCATTATGTGGTACAGTGAGGAAATAACATGCCGATTCAGCCTAATTTTCTTAGCTGGAGAAAAGAATACTGGCCATTTAGTCTCTGAAACAGTTCTCATAGCATAACAAGCTTTGAATGCTTTAGATTTTTATTTAAATATATTTTATCTATATGTTAACCATGTAAGCCCACTGGACAAAGTGTCCCTTTCTAGGGGGACCTGGAGCACTGTACGGTTAAGTTAGATAGTCACACAGTTTGAAAATCAGTCCAAAAGAATCAAACCCTGTACCACTGACTACAGGAAACACATCATTCACAGTCCAGAGCCTTAATCCTCTGCATTGACCATGCTAGACCACCTTTATCCTGCGAAAAAACTAAACCAGTAGTAACCTGATGAGTTTTCATCTGATGGTGACAAACAATTTATTCTGGAAAGACTGAGTTTATTTTGGTGCTGTTACATCACTTTTCTTTGAAATCACCTTAGGATACTTCTTTTTATCCAATGGGGTACTTTGTTTAAAGCCATCTTATTTACTTTCTCGTGCATTCAATCACATTCCTTCTACGTTTACTGGTGAGGGCTGAGGTGGAAGTAGACAAAGCAAGGCACAACTTCTCTTTTCACAGACAAGAATTCCAGTCTGTCCTGAGGGATATGTGAGTATTTCCAGACAATTCAAGAGATATTATCCCTCTAGCATACTTGTGTCTGTCTTAGGGTCTCCTTCTCCAGAGCTGCTCCAATTGGAACCACCAAAGCCATCCTTATAAGGTACCTAGCCTTCCTCAGTTGACTCCTCACAATCTACAGAATAGTGGCTGTATTCTAAGGTTTTCTGGATCACTAAAATTATTGTTGATCACTGATAGGAAGCCTGTGGATCTCGAGGAGGAGGAAGATAATTTCTGATACTCATTGTCACGATCTTGCTCATTTTGTTAGATCCTGTTTATGTGCTTCTACACACAGTTAATGATCATGGGAAAGGGCAACTTAAACAGATCAGGAAACAAAAAGCTTGCTGTGATGATGTCTCGTTACTTTGTTGGTGACTTCTACATCTGAGCACAAAAATATAACTTGCACGAAGGTTTGATGTTCGCAGACTTTATTACACTAAAGAGATGAAGCAGATGGTGACTCTGTACATGATGGCATGGAAATACTTGCCTTCCAAGTTGCATTTGGTCAGGTAGATAATTAAAACAGTTTCCCACCACTTGGTTGGGTGCAAAGTAAATGAGTTCAGTATCATCAATTTCTGTTACTCTTTGTTGAATTCCCTGATCATTTTTGTATCGGACGTCACTGCCTGAGTGGCTTCAGTTTTTTCGCCACCAGTAATTCAGTGTGTGTTGGGGCTTTTATTTTTTTCTCCATGAATTTGTGTGTGTGTTTATATATATATATATATATATATATATATATATATATATATATATATATATATATATATAGGTTCATAGGAGATTACTAGGCTAACGGCTTAAGGGTCCTTATAAGCCTAGCCAATATAACTCAATTGTACCCACTATATGGCCCTTAGGAGCAAGAGGATGACATGGATTTGTGCCTGTGGATTGAATACCTTACAGATTGTCTCTGCCCGTAAGGGACATTGGCACTACCCCAGGTGTGAATTTGTGATTCCCCATCCATTGATCCAAATTATATTTGAAGAGGGCCAGGGTAGGGTATGTAAATAGGAAGCCTGTTCCAAAGAATGGGCAATCTCTGAGCCACATGTCTGTCTCTCCAGCATGTTTTGTTTGAGTTGCTAACTAAATTTAGATGCCTAAATTTGGTGAGCCTCATGCTGTTTGGCTTGCAAATGTGAAGCAGCTCCATCAGGGCTAGACTAGTGAGCACCTTGTAGGTTAGGCATAGGTCACCCCTTGGTAGAAGACAAAGTAAAGAGATAAGACTTTTAGTCTATCCACATAGTTCATGTTGTTTACACCCTGTATTTTCTTTGTGAGGAACCTCTGAGGTTGCTCTAGCTGCTGTAAGTACCTAGTCAAGTGCATGCCAAATGATACACTGTACTTTATTATTGGTCTGATGAGGGATGAGTACAGTGGGACTATACTTTCCTTGGATCTGGATGCCATACCTTTGCTTATAGGTTGTGCCACATAAAAGGATTTCCTCACTACTGTGGATGAATGGCAGTCAAAGTTTTGAGTCCACTCTTAGGGACGTGCTACTGATGTAATTTGCAGGGGTGTTTGAGTTCCAAAGGGTATGTTGATGCATTTTTTTTGTATTTAGTTTTTGGCCATGGCAGTAACACCAATCATTTGTGTGATCTAGACCCTCCTGAATGATATCTATATCATTTGGGGGATTCAACAATTGCCCCCAGCTTGCAGTCATCAGCAAACTTTGTCATGCAGAGGCCTTCCACATTTGCCTTGACTTCAGAGAAGTATATTTTGAACAGGAGAGGTCTCGGTACTGAGCCCTGTGGCACACCAGTAGTAACTTGCTGGATCTGGATTCACCCATTTTAATTACGTGTCCTGTATGTGACCCAGTTGGCTATCTATCTGATGACATAAGGATTTCTGCCCAGTTTTGTGAGTTTATTTATAGTACCCGAGTGGGGAATTGTGTCAAATGCCTAGGCCAAGTTGAGATAGGCAGTATGTACTGTGTTATCCTCATCTATGGCCTTAGTGACTTTTTCAAAGAAATCCACCAGACTGAGTAGGCATGACCTGCCCTTGACAAAGCCACAATGGGTCAGGTCAAGTGTTTGGAGGTCTCCTATGTCATTATTTATCAGGTCCATGATTATTCTTTCCATGGACTTACATACAAGACTAGTCAAACTTATGGGTATGTAATTTCCCTGGTCAGTCAATGGTTCCCCTTTATGCAGAGGGATGAGTATTGCTATCATCCACTATGTGATGTCCCTACTCTGGGCCAGTAATCAAGGAGCCTGAATCCTCAACACTGACACTGCATAGGGACATTCACTTGGAACAAAAATGGATACACCCAGTATATTCAGATGCAGCTCTCTGCATCAAGCCCAATTTCCCTTAAGAGCAGACAAGGAACACACTCAGTTGGAGGGGGTTGGTACTCTCTCTCTATCTCTCTCTCTGTGTCTCCAGATCCCCAATGACTCCTCCAGCACCCTCTCTGTGAAAGCAGTGCTTTGTGTCCCTGCTCCAAGCAGCTGACACACACACTCTTTGAGATTTGATTTTCCAACACACACACACACACACACACACACACACACACACACACACACACACACACACATGGGAAAGGCTGGCACAGATTTACTAGGCCAGGCTGTAACCAAAGACAGCTACTCTAAGGCTCTTGCAAGGGTACAATTATACTGAGTGAAATTAATATTAATACAAGTGGTAGTGTTTTGACCAATGCAGTAAGGCTTTCAGGAGTGGCCACAGTGTCACTGAATACTCTCAAAGGTTAAAATATTCCCTAAAGGACCAGCCACAAAGATAATTTTAAATATTTTTAATAATAAATAATAAAAGAATGCAAAAAACCTAAATATCTATTTACAATAAACACCAGAGTTTCAATCACAGGAAATATTAAAAATAACATGGGTGGACAGGTCCACACAATTGCAAAAAAAAAAAAAGAAACTCAATACTTAACTAATTTCACTATATTTCCCTGACTGATCTAAAGAATTATTATTCCCTCGTTTCTTACTAGAGCAAGGCAAGATGAAGTAGGTGAGGGGTCCTTCTTTGTCAGGTTCTAAAAACAGAGTGCAATAAGACTTCAGTCTCACCTGGTATTAAATTATAATTTTTAGTTACGGATTACAGAATGACATCACATACATCTGATCATCTGACCTTTGGTTCCCCTGCTACCCCAATGGCTAGAAGCTGTCAGGATTTAGCACATACGTGTCAATAATACACAGAGAAAGAGCTTGCTAAGATCTGCTGCAGCTCCTAGAAGTCATAAAATAATTTCAAACCTACACCCTTCCAGAGTAGCAACTAGTTCACCCCAAAGATAATGCAGAAAGCTTCCTAGTACATACTTTTTGTCTCTGGCTGCATTGAGAATTGTAAGATACAGTCTTTATGCCCTAAACCAGGTAATTTAATTTCAAACTATTTTCAAAGTTAGGTGGATTGAGATTAACCTCTTTTCTTCCAGTATCCTCTATTAAAACATATACATTTAAACAGTTACAATAATGCATGTATAATATATTTCATTTGCTGTACAGCAGGGCACACTGCTGGTACATTTTTAACACAAGCAGCTTTACAAATACATTTTTCAACACAAGCATCTGTACAAATCAGTTTGATATACAAATAACATATAATTCTTTACAAAATTCCAGCAAGCTGTGCTGTCATATGTTACGCATCCACTGCCCTACTTCTCCTGGCATAGCTGGGAATCCCTCACATCATCACATACTCTTTTGGGACGAAACCAGTCTGGAGACTGGTTAAATAGAGATCCTAATGGGCCTGATAAGTCCAGATTTAAGGTATTTAAGAGGCAACCTGGTATATTGTCAGACCCCATTGAAGCCATGCTTTTAGCTTTAGAGAGTGCAGTGGCAACCAGTTCTTTGGTGATAATTGGCAGAGGAGTGGTGGAGGGTATTTCTTTGGGGAGAACTGGGGATGATGGGGAGGTAAAATTTGAGCTGAATTTGTTGGCTAGCAGATTTGCTAAGTCTTCTAGCTGAGTACAGGTGATGCCATCTACAACTAATTCTGCACATTGTTGGGTGCTGCCCTTAAGACATAACTGGAAAATGCCTTATGATTATCCTTACCTTTGGAGACTATTTTTACTTCAAAGGCTACTTTCAGAGACTTGACAGTACCCTGATTCGCTTTAGACTAAAGTTGGACTTATTTCTCTATCATGCACATTCTCTCTTACTAATCAACAGGATTTTTTTTCTTTTGCTGTGCAATCTATTAATAGTAAGGGTCCCCTAGGGTGACCTGTTTTTGCGGTTTGACCTAGTCTATTTTGGTCTGGTAATGCTGTTTTTATGCAGTTGTTTATATGATCATAAAGGACTTTTGTGTATGCCTCTGCATAGGTTTGTGTTTTCTAGATTTGGTGGAGCTTTATAATTAGCTATGCCATCCCTTAATAATTTTTGGGGTTAGGTGGGGGAACTAGTTTTGCCTTTATTTCAAGGGAGCCCACTTTGTGATCTGACTAGTGAGGATAAAACCCTGGCGGCAGCGGGGGGGGGGGTGCAGCACTCTCCCATATTTATGAATACCAGATCTAGGATATCTGTTCTCCTAGTGAGAATGCAGACTAGCTGCTCGAGGGCATTTCAATTTACAAAGTCAAGAAATCTTTGGGCCTGCATGTTAGTGGTCATGTATGCCTCCAAATTAATAGAAAGGTTGTTAAAATCACCCATGAGTATGGTATTGGGCTGGATGGAGAGTGATTCTAGTAACTTCAGGTATGATGTATGGGTTTCCTTGTTTCATACTGAGGGACCTGTAGTAAGCAAGAATATGGTAGTGGATTTTCCCATGGTTAGGTGGACATGGAGTAGCACAATCATGTCATATCATTTGACCAACCTTGAGGTGTGCTTATCCTTTATGTAGATAGATACACCTCCACCTTTAGCTCTTTCATGTTCAGTGGGTGGTCAGAATGTATGAAAGGCATTATAGACATGCACTGCCAGAGTGCTTTCCATTGCTTTGAACCATGTTTCAGTAACTCTACAGATAGCAACATTCTCCAGGGTGAGAAGAGCTTCCAGAGTGCAGTTTCTTCTTTAGGCTCCTAGCATTGAGAAGGACCACCTTTAGCTTGTCCTGAGTAGCTTTTGTTATGTTGGAAGTTTTCCCTCTTTGGCAATGCCTAAAAAAGGCACTGTAGGGGTGGATAATGTTTTGGCCAATATCCAAAAGCCTAGAGATGACAAGTGAAGACCATTCCTGACAAAGCAGCTTGGCCCATCAACCATGTCCACACAGGCTGACAAGTATCTCTGTGTGTATGTGTTTGCCAGTAAGAGGGGGAAGGTGTGTGTGTGGGGGGTTACCCCACACATGAGTGGTACAGGAGTTTTTCCCCCTTTCAAAAATGCATTTTTATAGGATTTGATTAGCTGAAACTTTGACTGGGTTGTTTCAATATGTTGAAACTTCAAATAATTGGGACCTGAAACATATAGAAAGTGATTAAACCAACCACACCATTGTCTGACAACTCATCTCCAACCATATATAAGCTTAGCACCCACAAAATTACAGCATTGTCTTAATACATTTGACACTTCTTTATCATATCCACCCCTTAGCATCATATGAACCAGACATAAACTCCTCTACTAGGGGAAATTGTCCTTCCCTGCCTGAACTGAGAAATGCATTATTTTCCTGGACAGTATCATCACTTCAGATTTGGAGAGGCTACACCTCATCCTTACCATTTCACATTCAACAGTGAAGGCTTGGTGCGAGCATATCAGAGGTCACAGTCAGATGAAACCAAAGGAGTGTTTCAAAACAACTGATGTGCCACCTCTGGGGTACTAAAAGGGGCACCCGCCAATCTCCGAAAAATGTAAGTTTATGCTTATAGTGAATACTTTCTTTTTTTTTAATTTTTTTATTTTTTTGTTTCAAGCCTCCAGACAGGAACATAGGAACAATACTAATCAAACAATCAAAGCGACAATAAGACACCTAGGAACAATACTAATCAAACAATCAAAGCGACAATAAGACACCTAGCAATACCTTTAAGTAGACCCACTTAAAAGTTCTTGCCATCCCTTATGAACATTTAATAGTGCCCACTTCCCAAATCAAGCAGGGCAACACATGATAACCCTGCAGCAGTAGTGTTAGAAGGGAATACACAGGAGAATGCCCCTCCCTAGGAAATGTTTGCCCCCATGAGTGCCCCAGTCCCTTGAATACTAAAAAAATAAAAAGTCTTTCTTTTTTCCCTGATCCCCATCCACAAGAGCAGTTCCTGTTTAGCTCTTAAGCTCAAGAACGTGATGCGCAGTTCCTTTGGTTCCTGTTCATCACCACAGGAGACCAAATGATGTTTCTTTCCCACTCACCTGACTATTGCATACTCTAGGGAGAACTGAAAGCTGATGTTTGAGGGTGCAGAAGCAAACATGGTCCGTGGAGAACTGAAAGCTGCTGCTTGAGGTGCAGAAATAAGCGTTATTTTTGGAACAGTAGCAGAACTCAAAATAAGTGGCTGTCTTTTATGTGACTTGTTGTTACTAGTTCCTGTTCAGCAGCAATGAGATCAGCTGACTTTTGTTCTTTAATTTTAGTGCAGCTCTTTTAGGTGGGTTGTTGTGCCTCAGATCAGTTGATGTTTTTCAGTCAGTTGCTTAATATTGGGAGAATTGATAGCTGCTACTTGAGGGTGCAGAAACAAATGAGAGTTGTTTACTTCTGGAGAATATATTTTACTTTTACTTTGGAGAACACACTAAAAGTAAACAACAAATGGATAAAAATAGTATTTAAAACATGTTCCTTGTGTGGTCTTTGTCTTTCTCCTTATCAATTATGGCTTTGTCTACAGTTCTTGAGCAAAGAAGTTGAGAATTATTTTCATCTGTTCCTTGTAAAATCTGTTGCTCTCTGGCAAATTGTTGTAGAAAACACTCACTAAATAATGGCAGGCATGTGAGTTTCAGACTTTGTATCCTTCCAAAAATACTTGCTAAAGCAATTTCTAAGTATATAAGATAAAGATTTAAAATCTGTTCCTGATTTTTGAGAGTGCATGAGGGTGCAATGGGATGCACTGTATGGTTCTCACAGCAGTGAGCTGCAATGCACTTCTTGAGCCTTGATCTTCATTTATCTATTTTTTCATTCATTTTAGTGTAGGCAAACATCTGAATGAATGCAGTCATACAAGGGGCTGTAATTGATGGTCGTGTGTGCGTGTGTGTGTGTGTGCGCGGGCGCATGCGCTTTCATGTGCGTATGCACTTGTGTGTGTGTGTGTGTGTGTGTGTGTGTGTGTGTGTGTGTGTGTGTGTGTGTATGTATCCCAGAGTAGCTATTGTGTAAAGAAAGGATTCAACTGTTGTAAAGAAGAGTTTCATGATATGACCCATGTCCTCTGGTATGATCCCTGGTTTCCTTTTTTGTTGGTTGTTGACAGTGTGTTTATTATTTGTCTGTGAATAAACTGGAAAGCACAAAGTCTACAAGTTGAATATTAAAACATTAAATATGAATGCAATTGCATTTGTAATTTAACTTGTATTTTACAGGCACACAGGAGGGAAATGCACAGTACTGTGCTGCAACAGTTTGTCTGGTATTTAACATACCCCCACCATATAGACATCCAAAGTACTTAGAAACAACATTGGGTTGGGTTGCATGGCTATAAAGACCCTGATGGTTATTAGCTTAGTATAAACATATGTACATATAAAGAGTAAGGCTGTGGGCTGTTAATAGGGTCATAGGAGATTGCTAGGTTAATGGCTCAAGAGCCCTTACAAGCCTAGCTAGTTTTACCCAGATTTTACCCAATTTTCTATCCCTGAGGGAAAGATAACAAGGGTCAACAAGCAGGATTTTCATTATTTTTACAGGCTGCCTCTGTCAGTAAGGGACATGGGCGCCACCCCAGGAGTGAATTTGCAATTTCCCATACATTGGTCCAGATCGCACTTTAAGATGGTCAGGGAAGGGCTCTGCTTCACATGAATAGAAAGCCTATTCCAGAGGAGGGGCAATCTCTCAGACACATATCTGTCTCTCCAGCATGATCTAGTCATGTCAGAGATTAGGTTTAGATCTTTGGAGTGGGTAACCCTTGTGCAGCTAATTTTGTGAATATGTAACATGTCCATCAGGGCTTGGTCAGAGAATGCCTTATAGGTCAGGCACAGATCACTTCTTAGTAATCAGTAGGAAACTGAATATAATGATAGGGCTTTTAATCAATTCACATATGACATGTTGATAATACCCTATATTTTTTGTTGAAAAACCTCTGAGAACACTACAACTGTTGCAAGTGCCTGGTGAGGTACATACTAAAGGGTGCACTGTACTCAATTATTGGTCTGATGAGGGCCAAGTATAGTGGTGCTATGACATCCTTAGATCTGGATGCCATACTCTTAATTATAAGCTGAGCCACATAGAAGGATTTCCTCACCACCATGGACACATGGCGGTTAAAGTTCAGATTATTATTTATCTGAGTACACTGATCTCTCACCACTGGGCACTCTCATAGAAGGTTGTTATCAACGTTGTAATTTGCAGGGGTATTTGATTTCCCAAAGAGTATTATTATGCACTTCTTCGCATTTAGTTTGAGGTCATGGCTCTGACACCAATCGTTAGCCTGCTTCATAGGTTCATATGTTCATAGGTAGGTACTAGGCTATCAGCCCTGTGGCCTGTACAAGCCCAGCCAAAAAGGTACCCTGGCTTTTGCCACCCAAGAAAATTATTTTCCTGTGCCACTGTCGAGCAGAGCCACAGAGGTGATCCCCGGGGTGAATTTCCGATTTCCCATCCAATCATCAAGGTTTTTCTTGAAGAGTGCTAATGAGGAGCTTTGTTTGATATAGATAGGTAGTTTATTCCAGAGTATGGGAAGTCTCTGGGACAGGAATCTATCCCTTTGGCATGTTCTGTTTATTGTGGTGACAAGGTTTAGGTCCCTAGAGCATGTAGCACAGAGGGATTTGGATTTCTTTAAGTGGAGCATGTCCAACACCTCTGGGTTTGACATAGCTTTGTATGTTAGGCAGAGATCACCTCTGAGTAGGTGATATGCGACGGAGTAAAGCTGGAGTTTTTTGAGACGGTCTGCGTAGGGCATCTGTTTGAGGCTGGTAATCCTCTTTGTGAGGTATTTCTGCGGCCTTTCCAGTTGTTGTAGATGTCTTGTGAGGTACATACCAAAAGGGGCGTTGTACTCTATAATGGGTTTAATGAGTGACGAGTAGAGGGGAACAATTACCTCTTTTTTCCTGGATGAGAAACTTTTGTGATGAGGTGTGCCATGTAGAAGGATTTCCTGACTACTGTGGTGATGTGATTATCAAAGGAGAGACTACTGTCCACCTGTGTCCCAAGGTCTCTTATCACAATTTCAGTGTTAAGCATACTATTGCCTATGATGTAGTTCATGGGTACAGAGTTTTTACCAAAGGGGGTGACAATGCACTTTTTGGCATTGAGCTTGAGGCCATGGGTTTGACACCAGGCATCTGTCTCAGTGAGGCCCTTTTGTAGGAGGTCCACATCGTTAGGAATTTCGATTATGGCTCCTAGTTTGCAGTCATCTGCGAACTTCATCAGCCAAAGACCTTTTGTGTTAGCCTGTACTTCAGAGAAGTAGATACTAAACAGGAGAAGACCCAGGACTGAACCCCGTGGTACTCCACTTGTCACTGGTCTGAAGTCAGATTTGGAGTCTGCTACTTTCACTTTGTGGGTTCTGTCAGTGAGCCAGTTGGCAACCCATCTTATGATATAGGGATTTATACCTAGTTTAGTGAGTTTATCTATAATTCCAGAGTGGGGGATGGTGTCAAAAGCCTTGGCAAGATCTAGATAGGCTGTGTGAACCACCTTACCCTTGTCTACGGCTTTGGTGACTGCTTCAAAAAAGTCTATCAGGTTTAGGAGAAATGATTTGCCTTTTACAAACCTGAACTGGGTGGGGTCCAGAGTTTGGAGATTACTAATGTCTTTGTTTATAAGTTCCATGATGATACGTTCCATGGCCTTGCAGATCAGGCTCGTCAGGCTAATGGGGCTGTAGTTCCCAGGGTCCGTGGTGGCTCCCCCTTGTGGAGTGGGATAGCCATTGCTGTGCGCCATTCAGCAGGCACAAAGCCTGAGGTGAGGCTATGACTGAACATGTTACTTAGGTGGGGTGCCATTTCATTCTTCAGCCCTTTCGCTAGGATATCAACATAATTTGGGGAGTCAATGATTGTCCCCAACTTGCAATCATCAAGAAACGTGGTCAGCTAAAGGCCATCTATATTTATCGTGACATCTGGGAAGTATATCCCAAACAGGAGGGGGCCCAACACTGAGTCCTCTGGTACTCCACTCATGACTGGCCTCTTGCTGGGTGTGGATTCTCCCACTCTAACAGCATGTGTCCCATCTGTGAGCCATTTGGTTATCCATCTGGTGACATAGAGGTTTATTCCCAATTTTGTCAGTTTATCTATAGTATCCAAAGAGGGCCTTGGTGGCCTTCTCAAAGAAGTCCCCCAGAAGATTTCCTATGTCATTGTTAATCAGGTCCATAATTATTCTTTCCATAGCCTTGCCTATGAGATTAATCAGACTTATGGATAGGTAGCTTCCTGGGTCAGTTGTTGGTCCCTGCTTATGCAGAGTAGAGGGACGATTGTTGCTGTACTCCACTCTACTATGACAAAGCCTGTCTGGAGACTGTGGTTAAATAGAGAAGTGGCACCCTGGGATTATGGCAGGACCCATTCATGCCATGTTTCTAGCTTTAGACAGTTCAGTGACAACCTGTTCTTTTGTGATAACAGACAAAGGAATGCTAGAGGGTATTTCATGGGAAGTGACAGGAGGTGATGAGTGGGTGAAATCTGAACTGAATTTATCAGCCAGCAGTTTAGCTGTTTCTTCTGACTGAGTATAGGTAGTGCCATCTACAGCCAACTCAACACATTGTTGAGTGTTTCCCTTAAGACTCTGGACAAAACTAAAAAATGTTTTGTGGTTATTCTTTGCTTGGGAGGCTATTTTAGTCTCATATTTAACTTTTGAAACTTGACTAGTTCCTTGATTTGCCTGTTAAGAATAATGAGGGATTTTGTTCTGTGTTGTGCATCATCTCACTTACTTCTGGACAGGAATTTATTTCTTCTGTTGTATAGTTTATTTATGTGAGGGGTCCACCAAGGTGGCTTGTTTTTATGGGTAGGCCTGGGTTTAGTTCAGTCAGGTACTGCCATTTCTATGCAGTTGTTTAAGTGGTTGTACAGGGCATTATTGTATAATTCTGCATAGGCCTCTGTGTTTTTGGGGTTAGGGGGAGTTTTAAAATTACCAATGCCATCAATTAATAGAACGCAATTTGTCTTGGAAACATTTTTTAGGGTTTTAGGGTTTGATAGGGGTTCTACCTTACATTTATTTCAAAGAAGACTGAGTTATGATCCAGTCTTACCAATGAGGACATTACGCTGGGGGGGTGCAATGTTCCCCCATATTTGTGAGTACTGTGTCAAGGGGAGTGGGAGTGAAGACCAGCTGTTCCAGAGCATTTGATTTTGACAACATCCAGGAATCTCTGGGCCTGCTTGTTAGTGGTCATATATATATTCCAGTTTATGGAAGCTAGTTAAAATTGGGCTGAATGGTAAGTGATTCTGGTAAGTTCAGGTATGCAGAGTGGTTTTCAAGGTTCATGACTGGGGACCTGTAGCTAGTGATGATATGGTGGGGGATTTTGCCTATGATCAGCTGGACATGGAGTACCTCAAGTGAATCATCCTGCTTGACCAGTCTGGAGGTGTGATTGTTTTTTGTAAATGTAAACAACTCCTCCTTTAATTGTTTTCCTTTTCAGTGGGTGGTCTGAATGTGTGATAAGCATTGTAGCCTTGCAATGCTGGGGTGCTTTCCCCAGCCTTGAACCATGTCACTGTAACTGCACAGATATCAGCATTCTCTAGGGTGAGGAGAGCTTCCAGGGGAGTGCAGTTTTTTGTTAAGACTCCTAGCATTAAGCAGTAGTGCCTTTAGAAGAATTTGTTATGTTGGTAGGTCTGTTGGTTTGGCACTGCCTAAAAAAAGGCGCTATGGGGATGGCTAACAGCTTGGCCAGTATTCAAAAGCCTAGCAGTGACAGGTGCAAACTATCTCTGGCAAAGCAGAGTGGTCTGTAGATCATATCATCCCAAGCTGATAAATAGCGGATCCCCTTGGAATGACACCAGTAGCTAAGCTAATTATTGAAGTCAATCATTTTCTGTTTGTATTGTGGTATCATTCTTGATGAGGTTAGAATGTTGCTCAATGAGGCTCATACCAGCCTGCGACATGTATTCAGAGTGGTCCATTGTGTCTCTCTTCATATAGTCCAGAGAGGTATGTCTCAGGTGATTCACACCCACATGGACTATGACTGAGTCATACTGGCAATTGCAGTTGAGTGACCTGAGTGCCTGCATGATCTGACGAATCCTGACCTCTAACAGGCAACTGACTATAACCTTCTCTTTATCCAGTCTGGTAAGGGGGGGTGTGACCAAGATATTTGAATATATGGTGTTTTGCCTTAGGAACTTGCTTGTGGAAACACTGTGATGTGTGTTTTTATGTGTAGTGGCTGGTGTTGACTAGGTATTGTTTGCATGTGATTTCTGAGGTCGGCAAATGAGAGGCCTCTGAGGTTTTGGTAAGTTACCTTTGAGTACCTCTGAATATGTGGGTTTATGTGTAGAGACCTTATTTAATGAGGGAAGTGATGTGCATGTGCTGATAACCTGTTTGTCATTTGATTTGTCAGTATGTGAGAGTTGAGTCTCAATTTTCATAGCGTAACTACATCTCTCACATATTGTGTTTGCTTGTTACAGGTTTCAGTGGTTGTCAATATATATGAGACAATTACTACATTGCTTAAGGATTCCCATGCCCAAGAGGCTGACCACAGAGATAGCAGAAAATTGCCTATCCATGATTTCAGGTTTTTACTATGGGTTTAACAAGGGAAGAAGAGAATTAACTGGACTGGGATGATAGAAAACAGATGAAGAATGGGTGCTACACTCAGTGTGAGCTGTAGCTCTCCAAAAAGGTGATGCTGTTCTGCATGCAACTCAGATGCTCCAAGAGCAGCACAGGAATTGGGGAAGGTTGCAGACATAGTTATTCTAAGGGAAAATTTAACTTGATAAGGTTTGTGTCTATACAGGGCACTGCTATGTGGACAGCAGCCTAACACAAACACTGGGCTTATATAAAATCGGAAAAACAAGTATAATTTTTCTGCTTCCTATAGTATGGAGTTTGATTTCCTTAGCCTTGCTCTGTCTTTGATGTGACTGTGACCAAGTCACATAAGATCATAGGACCATAGGAAGTTACTAGGCTAATGGCCCTAGGGCCCTTACAAGCCTAGCTAAGTTCAACCCTTATTTCCATGATCAGCACCTATTGCCCCTGGCCAAGAGAGAGACAGGTGGAACCCCCAGGGTGAATTTATGGTTACCCATCCAATTGTCCAGATTGCATTTGAAGAGGGCCAATGAGGTCCTCTGACATGAAGTGAGAGTCTGTTCCAAAGGTGTGGTAACCTCTGGGAGACAAATCTGTCCCTCCAGCAGGTTCTATTAATGTCACATACCAGATTAAGGTCTTTAGACTGAGCATCCTGTGTATCATTTGACTTACAGATATACAGCATTTCCAATAAAGCAGGGTCAGAGACTGCCTTGTATGCAAGGCAGAGATTGTCTCTGAGTTGTCTGTATGAAACAGAATAAAGTGACAGTGATTTCAGATGATCCAGATAGGATAGATGCTGAAGACCTTGAATTTTCCTTGTGAGGAACCTTTGTGGCCACTCTGATTGCTGCAGGTACTTGGAAAGGTACATACCAAAAGAGGCGTTGTACTCAATTATTGGCCTGATGAGGGAAGAGTACAGGGAGGTTATGACTTCTTTTTTTTTTTTCTGGAGGCAATGCCCTTACTTATGAGATGAGCAATACAGAATCCTCTTCTTACCACTGTGAAGACATGGTGGTCAAAGGTAAGGTTGCTGTCAACCTGTGAGCCCAGGTCTATCATAATTGAGTGGATACTTAAGGTGTTGCTATTGATGTGGTAGTTAACAAGAACATTGCTCCATCACATCTATGTTCCCCTGTCTTTGTATTTACTTACAATTGCTATGGAAAGTGCAGAATGATACTTTAAAGCTCCACTAAGGTGATGGAAGGGGGCTTCCTTCCTGCTTTCCATTTTGGTTCTTTGATTAAGCCTTTTACATGCTGGGGTGCCTTCTGTGCAGAGTCTGCATCTCCTCCCTGTGGTTGTGTGGGTTTCCTCCAGGTGCTCCGGTTTCCTCCCACATCCCAAAGACATGCTGTAGGTGGATTGGACACTCTAAATTGGCCCTAGGCGTGAGTGCATACATGTGTGTGCCTTCCATGGAAGGTTGGGCACTGGGCTGGCAACTTGACACTGTAAAAACTCCACTGCCAATCATGAGCAGACAGTTGATCCACTGTGGCGACCCCTAACCGGGAAAAAGCTGAAAGAAGAAGAAGAAGATTAAGCCTTTTATAGCTTTGTCACTTGCAAGGTTGTCTGACGTCAAATGCAACATACATTACACATGAACTATTCAATAGTCAGCCATTGCATATATCCTGTATTTAGGTCCTCGTGGAAGTTATTTGTATAGAGGGATATCCACAGTGAAGTTTTCTGTACTGTACTGTATTGTGCCACATTTCAGGTTTTGGAACTCTAAGTGATCTGTTCTTATAAGCTGTACTAACTATTAAACTATAACATAAGTTTACATTATACTATGAGTACCATTATATTGTGCACAGAAAGATCTCTAATATGAGAAGTATTTAATATACAGGCACATTTTTGGCTTTTGTAACTGAACAGTAATATATACAAAACGGAGACTGTTTTTCTATTTATTAAACAAATATGCATCGTCATAAAGGAAAAGATGTTAGCAGATAACTGCAAGCATAAACTTTTTCCACATAAAATTATGCATAAAATGAGTGTTGTTTCATTTGTAGTTATATTTTGTTGATTATTTTGCCTTCATTCACATCCCCTGGAGTATTGTTATTTGCTGGCTATCGGCTAGAAGCTGACGAGACTATCATAGTGCAGGTGAAGTAGAGATTTTTGAAGGACTTTTAGCTTTTCCAAACTGAGCTTTAAAAATCCAACAAAAACAAAAAAAAAAGAACTAGTGCCTCAGCTTATGCCTTCAATAGTTTCCAGACTGAATTAGATTTTTTTCTGTTGGATTCATATGGCTTATATCCCTGTATTATGTACAGGCACTAGGACCAGCAGCAATATAAACAGTCATGCTCATGTCACTATTTGGCTCTCTGAGGATGCTAAATAATATACCTTAGATAGCTTGAAGTGAGATTTACCTGGCCTCTTCATTGTTATCTCCAATCCGCATTTCATCTTACACGCTTTCACAGAAAAGTGGCTATGGGGCACTTTATCTGCATCTCTCAGCTTACTTTCTAGCACCTAGGATGCTATTTCAGCTCAGGTTGTCATTGACAAAGGTAACCTTATCCTTTAACTAGTGGGTTGGCAAAGAAGTGAAGCAAAACTGGGACAAATGGGGCAGATGCCCCAGGTGAAAGGTGTTGGTGTGCATGATCTGAAATTGCAGTTCCTAAATTCTTTTTCTGTACTGGGATTTCTGAACGCCCATAGAAAACTAAGAAATATGCTACAGCACTTAGTGTGTAGTAAAAATGTAGCAAGCCATTCACTATAGTTTAAAAGTGAATACGTCCCTTTTTTCTGTGCTTTTCACTACTTGAAGACGAAAGGGCCTGGGATCTGGCTTGTAGTGCCAGGGCAAAGGAGAGGAACTTTTTTGTTGTTTTGCTGTTCACTCGATGAGCTGAGAGGCAGGGTGCCAGACTGAAGACAGGCATCGGGCCCTAGATGAGCCAACTATGGTTCTGGGCTGGCATTTACATGTTTATATGAAAGAATACCAAAAAACACTGCTTTTTTTAAAGTATGAATTAAATTTGAAAAATAAATGTATCTAGATGCTGACAGGATAAATATAGTTGGTAAATATATACAAAAGGAGTGATACTTCACTAAAAAATAATTCTTATTTATTCTTGTATGCAAAAAGACACAGTGAATTAATGGCTTCTTTTTTTTTAAATATTTGTATATAAATAATTTAAAATAATAACAGACAGCATATGTCTATCATAGAACTGTTCAGTACGACAACAAACAAGTAGATTTTCAAAAAAGTATATTGTTACTTTCTTTAGTTCAAAGAAATACATAATTTTATACGTATTGTATTTTCTTAACAAATACAAAATATTCTTAAGAGTTTCCTGACACATAAGTGAAATATGTAGGTTAATTAAGGAACTAGCTTCATAAACCCTTAACACTGGAAGGATGTTTTGATAGTTATTATCTTCACTGTAATGAGATATTTCAAATCTCATTATGGTGAAGCATACCTCTCAGCCTCTTAGAGCAAAAATGTGGACAAAGCCTAAAATGATGGGGGGACAAATAGGGACAGATTTTAAATATTGCTCTTACAAACTTAGAAAGTTGATAGAATAATGCGTTTTGCACTAGCATGAATTTTCTGAAGGATGTGGAGTCTTAAACTCAAATGTTTGTCATTATTTAATGACTTCAATCATTGGCTATTTGCCAGAAAAGTACAGATGTTAGGAGGAACACACCAAAAATAGGAGGCAAAAATCTGGAGATTCTGTGAAAATCTGTACAGTTGAGAGGTATGTAAAAACCAGTTCAGCATAAGCAGGCTTTACATCTATAGACTCTTTTTCTTTTTCGGTTCAGTAACACAGCATTAGGTTACTATATTAATGTTTTCACCCAAGGTACTTTGGGCAGTGTATTGCATCACACCCATTACAACATCCCCAAGTACTCGATGCAACTGTGATGAACGGAATAGTCCTTCACTTGGTAATGCAATTACTGGTTGTTCAAGTTAGGGAGTGTGAGGCATCTACTGTCAAGTAGAACTCTGTTTTGTAGCTTATTTCGAATATTTTTTTAAAAGACTGATTTTATTGAAATGGGTTTGTCAAAATGTGTTTCACTAAATATCATTTCAGCAAAGTAGACTACTATACACTGTTCAAACTCAGCCTCTCTACAGGCTACGTACCCACAGAGTGGCGCACAGCAACAATTATCCCACTCCATAAAGGTGGAGCCACAACGGACCCAGGGAACTATCACCCTATAAGCCTGACTAGCCTGGTCTGCAAGGCTATGGAGCGCATCATCATGGAACTCATTAACAGAGACACTGGGAACCTCCAAACCTTGGACCCCACCTAGTTTGGCTTTCTTAAGGGCAGATCATGCCTCCTAAATGTGGTGGACTTCTTTGAGACCGTTACCAAGGCATTAGATAAGGGAAAGGAGGTCCACACAGCCTACCTAGACCTCGCAAAGGCTTTTGACACCATCCCCCATTCTAATATTATAGACAAGCTCACCAGCTTGAACAAAAACCCCTATGTCACAAGGTGGGTTGCCAACTGGCTCATGGATAGAACCCACATGGTGAGAGTTGCAGGTTCTATGTCCGACTCTAAACCGGCTACAAGTGGCATCCCCCAGGGCTCAGTCCTAGGACCCCTCCTGTTTGGTATATACTTCTCAGAGGTACAGGCAAGCATAGAAGGACTATGGCTGACCAAGTTTGCAGATGACTGCAAACTAGGGGCCATAATTGATACTCCAGCTGATACAGACACCCTCCAGAAGGGTCTCACTGAGATGGATACCTGGTGTCAAAATCATGCCTCAAGCTAAATGCCAAAAAGTGAATATTCATCCCCTTTGGAAAAAATAAAGTACCTGCAAACTGCCACATAGGTGGTAGTCCCCTAAATACAGAAAATGTAATAAGGGATTTGGGGACCCAAGTAGATAGTAATCTCTCCTTTGATAATCATATTGCCAAGGTGGTTAGAAAATCCTTCTATGCGGCCCATCTAATCACAAAAGGGTTCGCATCTAGAACAAAAGAGGTTATTGTGCCTCTCTACTCATCACTCATTAGACCCATCATAGAATACAATGCCCCATTTGGCATGTACCTTACAAAACACCTGCAACAGCTGGAAAGACCACAAAAGTACCTCACCAAGAGGATTACTGGCCTCAAACAGATGCCCTATGCAGCCTAACTCAAGAAACTCCAGCTGTACTTGGTTGCATACCGCTTACTCAAAGGTGATCTCTGCCTGACATACAAGGCCATGTCCAACCCAGAATTGATGGACATGCTCCACCTAAAAAAAAACAATTCCTGGATAGCCACATGCTCTAGAGATATAAACCTCACCACAACGATAAATAGGACATGCTGGAGGGATAGATTCCTGTCCCAGAGACTCCCTATGCTTTGGAACAGGATTCCAATATAAATTCAGGCAGAACCCCTCACTAACACTCTTCAAGAGAAACCTTGACGGGTGGATGGGAAACAGAAAATTTACCCTGGGGATCACTGCAGTGGCTCTGCTAGACAGTGGCACAGGGAACTAATGGCTCTGCTGGACAGAGGCACAGGGAGCTAATCTAAGGGGGTGGTGAAAGCCAACACATTCTGGCTAGACTTATAAATGCCCTTGGGCAGATAGCCTAGTACTTACCTATGAACAGGATCCTTTCTATGGAGAAAACCTTTTCATTCCAAGTTTCCTAGAAGTGTAAAATGCATTATTTATTTCAGCCATGTGACAGTTTTTTGTGTTTAGATGGTTGCAGATAGAAGATAATCCAATATGGGAAGTGCAGACATCAAAGATTCTACCTGCAAAAGATGTTTTTAGTGATCTTCAAAAACACTTTTTTTGAAAAGCAGTACTTTTCAGGAAGTTGGTTTTACTGGATTACAGAATGAAGTAATACAGCTGATATGGTAAATACTGAATACTTGACAACAACATAAATGGTGCATCTGGATCAGGCTGAGTGACCTCTCATAAATCACTTGTGGGTTTGCCAGTCAAGGTTATCAGAAAAAAAATAATCAGTTTCACAAATAACCATTACTTATTCCCTTTATAAACAGAAAATATGGCGCTGCAATGTTATAAAACATTAAGTTTTAAGTGCTCATTTGCTTTTGTGTAAACTCATTTAATTGTATTTTTTCCTGAAGTTGATTTAGTGTCTTTAGGTTCTCTAGATTTTTTTTTTATTTTGATGTCTTCTTCCAGACCCTAAACAACCTTTTCAAGCTGCAGAAATTGTTCTTAGTTCCTCCTGCATCACCAGTTTGCCTATCGCTTTGTATCAGCCAGTTTTACCTCCTGTTATTCTAACCCATGCCTTAGATAGAGTCCTCTTTTGTAGGATGAGATGCTCTATTTTTATTCTTTAGTTTGGCATGGAGAATGGTAGGGATCTATGCCAGTATATGATGCCAGAGATAGGATGAGATGACTTCATCTTGATTAGAGAGCACATTTTATTTCTGCCTTTGTGCTGACATTACCTCATAAGGGCATGGTATACACTACTGCTAAGCTCTGATGTGCAAATACATGGTCCCTATTAGCTTTTCAAAATCTAGTAATTATACCCCCTCCCCTCCCCACTACCACTTTTGTCCAGGACAATACACGTGAAGCACTGCAACACTATGTGCCAGTTGCATGGCATGTAATTATGCCATAAAGTATTGCAGAACGATGATCAGATGTTTAAGCTGTTGACATTTTTCTGTGTTGGAACTTGGAAGCCATTTTTTCACATATGCTGTGCTTTGGTTTGGGTCATGGTTTTACACCTTTTTACACTTCTCTGAGTATGTGATATGTTGGAGTTAGTAACTGGACTGGAATAGGGGTGCAGGGGGTTGCCCCTCCCCCAGAGAAAAAATGATTATACTATACTAAATGGTAATAAGATTTTTTTTGTTGCGATGATTTGACTGTGTGATTTAACTTGTGATTAGTCAGGTCTGATTATTTATGACTTGGCTAGGCAAGATGTGATTATTTGTAATTAATGCATAAGGCAGCCATAGTCATACCCCAGGATTCAGCAAGCAGCTGTGCAGGAATAAGTTATTCCTGCATGGCAGGGATCATTCCTGTGCAGCACGGAAGCACGCCATGCATATTTATGAAGGCTCGCTGCCATGCTATAAAACAGACACGGTTCTGTGTGTGAGTGCAGGGGGTGTGTCTGAGAGCAGAGCTCTCAAAATACACATACCTCATGCACTCCAGAATTGCTGTTCAACAATTTCAAATGAGTGAGAACACTCGTAACACCCCCAACCCATCAGGGTAAGAAATCTGGACAAAGACATAAGGGGCAATCATCCTTACCAAGCCATAAAGTTGATTGAATAACAGGTTTATCATAAGCACATAGCGCACACCTCCCAACCCGTCAAGAGTAAGGAATCTGGACAAACCCATAAGGGACAATCATCCCACTAAGCAGAAAGTTGATGGAATAACAGGTTTAGCATTAGCAGGGGTATTCAGAAGGGTAAAAATAAAAAAACACAACAAATAATTTTTTTTTAATAACTGCAATAAAGTTTAAGCTTAGCTGCACAGGTGTGCCCATCACTTAGCTACGCTTAGTCCAGCTTAAACAACACCAGAAGTTAAATAGCAAGAGGCATCCAAGTTAAGCAGTGCTTCAGTAGTGTAGTGGTTAGAGTGTGTGCTTTGTAAGCAACCATTCCCAGTTCGATCCACATTGTGACCTCTTTGTATTTTACTTGTGAAAGCAGTACATAAACATTTTTTTTATAATTAGCTACAAAATAACATATATTTGTTAACCAGAGTACTGTACTGGGTCCAGATGTGAGGTGTCAATGTAATGAAGTTGTGAAACCCCCATATAAACACAAGTGCCCCATACAGTATAGTCACACACGAATAAATGTAATTAAAGCACATTGGGGGATGTCAGGGACAGTAAACAGATTTATAATATGTAATTAATGATGAATCAATCCCATACAGAAGATAGTCTATAAAATAAAAAATAAGCAATGCTAAGCATTGCACAGCTCTGTTCACTAGGTGTAAGCATTGTGTAAATATGACTGCTAAGCAATGAGTAGCCCAACTAGGTGGAATTGCCCATTGGTAAGCAATGCTGAACCTGCCCCTTTAAGCACTGCCAACCTTAGCTAAGCAGGTTTGCCTGTACTTTAGCTTAGTTCAGCATAATCAAAACCATCCAATTATGGCAAAGGGTGGGAAATCGGCCATATTTAAATGCTGCAGGCGGGAATATAGCTCGTAACTGGTTGCAGCTTCCCAATGTAGGCAGTATGGCAGGAGTTGGAGAGGGCATGCGCTTTTGGACGCAGTGCTGGGGCATACAGGAGTCTAAGGTCATGGTAGGACTCCTCGTAAAGAACCATGACTAAAGACTGCTGCAAGGCCAGTACTAGGGCTCCCAATATAAAGCAGAAGCCTGGGACTGTCTCGCCCACAATCTCACCAGTGCCACTGGTATCCCTCTGACTGGTGAGCAAGTCCAGCACCACTATGCTGACTTGAAGCGGAGAAAGAGGGAAGTCTTGGACCAGTGGGTCCAAGAAGCAAGGCAGAGGGGTGATGTCCCAGCACTGTGTAAGTATTCATATCAAGAACTGTTTACTAAAGTCCAGCCTGTGAATGTGACGGATATGTACGCCTAAATATTTCTTTATTCCCTTTACAGCTGCAGCTGAGCTGGCTGTGAATCAAGAAACCTATGCTAGCAGGTTGCAAAGGCTGTGTCATAAGGCTGGTGAGTAACAATCCTGCTTGTAGTAGTCATACCAAATAAATATAACGTATTAGAACGTCACCTGGCAGTATAATAACGTGTATATGGGTTGTACTGGATAAACCAGATAATATGACAGTCAAAGTCCCATATAAGTCATATTTCAATAAAACTGTAACTGCCTGCCAATAAAGTTCTAAATCCTGGACTGGTTGTGTTTACTTTGGTATTGCATGACATTTAGTGTTGCAGTCTCTGAATAGTAATTTTGTGTTAACCACTGTTACCCACACTGTGCTACATAAAAAAAATATGTCTAGTAATGTCTGTATAAGACTGTTGTAAGTACAAGGTATGAGTGTACAAACAAGAGAGACTTAGACATAAAACACTGAAGGAACAAACAGCAGTTTCTAAATAGCTCGCTGTGATGACACCCAAATTGTATTCAAATCCTGGGAGTGATAATAGCAAGCTGTATGCATAATAATTTCTCTCAACTGTACAGATGTTTGCACAATGTCCAAATAATTGGCTCATATATTAGACCTGTTCCTCTGTCTCCCTGGCAAATCACTGGGATGATCCCAGAATTGTAGTCACTAAATAATGATATACATTTGATTTTCAGACCTCAAATCCTTCAGAAAATGTATATTAAAACAAATCCTATTACTCTAGCAACTCTCCAAGTTTATAAGAGCAATATTCAAAATATGTCCCTATTTGTACCCCCATGTTGTCAAGCTTTGTCTAGAGTGTGTGGATTAATGAGATTGAGAGGTATGCGCATTATATTAACTTGGAATCTGGGAATATGTGTAGAAACAGTCAGGTAGTGTTAACAAACATTCCCCCCACAGGTCTTACAGATATAAAAAAATGTAACTGCCTGGCAATAAAGTTTTAAATCCTGGACTAGTAGGGTTTACTCTGGTATTGTATGGCCTGACATGAAGCATTCACCAACATCTGATATCAGAACAGTACTGTTGTGTCAAGCACTTTTCTCACACTGTGCTACATAAAAATATGTCTAGGAATGTCTGTATAAGACTGTTGTAATTATAAGGTCAGATAGTACAACCAAGAGAGACTTACAAAGAAAATACTGAAGAAACAGACAGTGGTGTCTAAATAGCTCACTGTGATGAATCAGAAATTGTTGTATTTTTAGCACACACAGCCCAAAATAGGGATCTCTTGTAATTATTGCCTCTATCCCTTTCTACACAGCTGAACTGTTCTGGCTTGAAACAAAATAACCAGCACTTGCAAGTCTTGAACTAGGACCCTGCACAACATAGTCACAAGAACTTACCAGTAATCCATCTCAGCTGAAAGATGTTAGGATAATTTCTCTAACATATCATGCAGAACAGTCAGTCTACCATAGGGAATGTACAATGTGGGAGCAGTAAACATTCTAATGATACTACACACACACACACACACACACATATATATATATATATATATATATATATATATACATATATACACACATATATATATATATATATATATATATATATATATATATATATATATATATATATACACACACACACACACACACACACACACACACACACACACACACACACACACACACACACACACACACACACACATATATAAATACTTATCAATATATATAAATAGAGTATATATAGATGGTGCACTGCATATCAAACAGCCATTATTCCTACAGGTGCAACCTTTTCAAATGGCCAGTGTCTGATTCTTTCCTACAAATGAGAATTATTGCATGAAACTTATACCCGCACACAATGCAAAGGACATGACACCACACACAGTTTACATACATAGAAATGTTTATTGGTGTACTATTTCAATTGTTTATGCCATTTCTCATAGCATTTGCGTGTTTGAAATACATAACTGATTAATGCAACTCTCAAAGAAAACAGATGATACAGTAATCTACAAAACATAATATACTGCTGTCTAGGCTAAAGCCTTCAAGAAGTACAACAATAGAACACACACTTGCCTTGAAGATAAGAATCAATCAACACTTAATTACAGATGTAGTTCAGCAGCCTCCAATTACACTTTGTACTCAACCCCTAGGGGGGAAAAGTATCAGTTGTCACAATGTAAATGTATCTGTTACATAACAATGCTTAACTTAAAACATCAGTATCACACTGACAAACAGAACTGTGTATAAGACAGTGTAGCCCACCTCTGTTCCCATGGTGAAATGTATGAAAATGTACAGCCATATACCTTAATGTTTTTTATTACTGATATCCCTCACATGTTGCAACAGCCTAGGTTAAAAACATATCCTACCCATCCCCCATAAAATGTCTTACAAGGCCATATAACAGTGTTCTCCATACACTGACTTCCAGATTGTACAGGGTCAGACATGTTTTGTCCATCTGTAGGCCTTATATATATTGACCCTACCCCACAATTTGTGTGGGAGTGTACAACATCACTGGAATGATAGCAGGAATGTCAGCACTACATACACCATTACCTATCAGCCTCTTACTGCATGACATCTGGACAAAGCCTGGTATATAGGTGGAGGACAGAGGCTGAAACACAGGGCCATATTTCAGATATTGCTGTTATACACTGTAAAAGTTGCTGGTGTTACAGGATTGGTTGCAACATACCCTTACTTAGGAATATGAAGTCAGAAACACAAATGGATGTTGCCATGTACTGATAGCGATCAACGGAGAGAATGCCACTGATATGTCGGGGAAAAGACCTGTGTGGGAAACTGACAAAACATAACAGCCAATCCTCTGGCCATCATGTGGGTAGGCTTACAGTTGAGAACTATGCAGATGGACTGCATTCCATGCAAAACTAACATGTACACACAAACCTTGTAAAACTAGCAGTATTCAACGCATATAACAGCAATACTCACACACTGTACCTAGGTCTGGAACCTTATACAAACATGTACTTGGCCTGTGTTCACAAGTCCTGTTATAAGAGGTATTTCTACCTGCTGTCTGTTACACTGCTGCCCACACACAGCAAGGATGTCTTCCATACAGGAAAGGTAAAGGAACAAAGCCCACATGATGTAATCATTTATAGTAGTGGGTTGCTATGACATTGGCTATTGGAAGAACTACACAGCTGCCTGCATGCAATTAGCAAGTGGGGAACACCAATTGGTGCAGAGGCCATCACCTGATCATGAATATCACCTACAAAAGCCATGCTGCAACCTATTCAAACGAGAGAGGGCAAGAGAGAGAGAGAGAGAGAGAGAAAGAGAGAGAAAACAGCAAAAACAAAAATAATACTAAAAAAAAAAAAAGAAAAAAAAAAAAAAGGGAGACATCCTGAAGTGCAATACAGAAAAGAGCATATTAATAAAACAGGTGTGTGAAACATGTCAAGATGTAATTGAATATAGTACTTGGTCTGTAATAATTGGACAGATGATTTCAAAAGTTTGATTTGTACCATCAAGACTTGCTGTAATGATGTCCTGCTGAACAACTGTTATGGACATAGCATTTGGCCTGTCAACTGTGCCATTCTGCACAGAATGTCAAGATTTAAGCCATCATAGTGCTTGCTCTGTTCCTCCAAACATCTATATTAGTCTGGCAAATAGCTGAAGGTGGACATAATGAAGTCATGACAGACACATGAGTTTCAGGCCCCACCACCTTCAGAACAGTCATGGTAATATGAAATGTATCATGCACCAATGTCATAGGTTTGTAATAGTCATATCTGCGATCTGTCCCTATATATCCCCACCAATGTTAGGCTTTGTCCACATGTGATGCTCTACTTTGTTGCAAGGCAGAACAGTTCAGCTGTGGAGGAAGGGATAATGTCAATAATTAAAAGAGATACCCATTTTGGGCACCTCCACCCCCATTTACAGTGCCTTTAGTCAGATGTTCTGCAATGACAGGTTCAGAGTGTGGATCTGATGTCTGAATGCACTCCATTGGTTCATAGGTTCATAGGTGTGTACTAGGCTAATGGCCCTGGAGCCTTTACAAGCCTAGCCCATAGGATTACCCTGGCATGGTGACACCAGACCTTAGTTCCTAGTGCCTCTGTTGATTAGAGCCACTGGAGTGATCCCCAGGGTGAACTTTTTTATTTCCCATCCACTCATCAAGATTTCTGTTGAAGAGGGCCAGTGAGGTGCTCTGCTTGACATGTATGGGAAGTCTATTCCATAGTATAGGCAGTCTCTGGGTTATGAACCTGTCACTCCAGCATGTTCTATTGATTGTGGTAATTAGGTTGAGGTCTCTGGAGTGTGTAGTGCAGAGGGATTGGGATGTCTTTAGATGTAGCATTTCTAACAGAGCTGGGAAGACATGGCTTTGTAAGTCAAGCAGAGATCGCCTCTAAGTAGACAATATGAGACAGAGAATAGTTGGAGATTTTTGAGTCTGTCCATATAGGACAAATGTTTAAGGCCTAGGATTCTGTTTGTGAGGTACTTTTGTGGCCTCTCCAGTTGTTGCAGGTGTCTAGTGAGGTACATGCCAAATGGGGCATTGTACTCGATGATTAGCCTAATGAAGGAAGAGTAGAGGGAGACAATGACCTCTTTCATCCTGGATGCAAAACCCTTAGTAATGAGATGTGCCACATAGATGGACTTTCTGACCACAGTGGCAATGTGGTGGTCAAAAGAGAGGTTGCTGTCAACCTGTGTTCCCAGATCTGTTATAATGCCTTCTGTGTTCAGTGGACTACCATTAATGTGGTAATTCAAGGGAAATGGGTTTTTCCCAAGGGGAATGACGACACATTTTTTGGCATTGAGCTTAAGGCCATGGTTCTGACACCAGTCGGTGTCATTGAGACCTTTCTGTAGGATGTCAACATCACTTGGGGAGTTAATAATAGTTCCCAACTTGCAATTGTCTGCGAACCTTGTCAGCCAGACTCCCTTTGTGTTGGCCTGGACTTCAGAGAAGTAGATACCAAACAGGAGAGGACCCAGGACTGAACCCTGTGAGACTCCATTCATGATTGGTCAGCAGTCTGACTTGGAGTCAGCTACTTTCACACTGTGGGTACTGTGAGTAGCTAGGGATGTGCAGGATGGGTGTAGGAAAGGTCCATAGTTGTCCATTCTTTCTACAGCAACAGCTGTGCATATATACTGAATTTGGAGGTATATTTGGTCACTCAAACCCCTGACAGAGGGGTGAAGACAACAATAATGTGTGGTGAAGCCAATTAGACCAGGCTACATGTGTCCAGTGGACACATGTGCGAAATGGACAGTTATGTATGAGGTAAAATTTTTTTGGGGAACAGATTGCCCTTTTTTTAAGGTGAGAGTAGGTTGTTGGGGAAGGATAGTAGGTATATTTGGGGAGGAAGGTTGGGTTGGAAGACAGACAAGACAGACAAGACAGCATAGAGGGGTGGTATATGACACATGGGGGGTAAACACCTTGGATGGGGAGAGGTGTTTTGGAAATCAGAAGCCCATGAGCCCCTAAATGGAAACAGTGGGACTGAGGTCCCCACCCATGACCAGTCAACACTGCACCTTCATGGCCCTGATGGTGGTTGTGCTGGGGACTGAGCAGGAGGAGCAGGCTGACTTTCTAATTGTGCCACATAGCCCTCAAGCTGGCATAGCAGATCTCCAAACTCCCTTCGGAGCTTGGTACACACCAATCCCAGGACCTGATTTTGGGTGACAGGATCCTGTCTGTGCCTGCTCCCAGGGGTGGGACCAGCCCCATCCCCTGAGGAGGTTCCACCTGAAGGTGGTGCAGGACCAGTGGATGTGGAGGTCCTGGAGTGGTTCCCAGACATGCTGTGACCCAGTGCTATAGCCAGATGAGGTGGGAGAGGTGGGTCCTCTGTGACCAGCCTTCCCAAATGTGCTATGGTGTTGCAGTTTTAGAACATATGTGGGTTAGTAATAGTCAACACAATCCAGGATTAGTTATAACAGCATGCATATATTCCTATTAACCCAAAACACCAGATTTGGAACAGTTGCATAGCAAACAGAACACAAGCAGATATGGAACCACAGTGGGCATTACAACAGCAAGCAGGTTACATTGATAGCAACAGGCCACCAATAATAGTGTTTCAACATGGAACATTAATAGAAACGCATTTCAATATTTGTTGAACAATAGGACATATGTCCCAACAGTAGGTTTGGTGTAAACATACCTACTGATTTGTGTGTTTAGATTATTGTTGCAGATATGGTGGTGTGGGGGGGAGAGAGCTGTCAATTAACAACTTATATATTCTTGCAGTATGAGGTCATCTGACCTTTTTTCCTGTTTATATCTTTCAGGTACTATGTCAAGGGAACAGCTGCTTGCTTTCACAGCACAGGGAAACAACATGATAATAAATTTTGTGACACTCTATCATACCATCTTATTTGGGTGCAGGGCGCATGATCTGCAGGAGAGGACCACCCTGTGGAATGAGCTCATCCACAGGGTGAATGATGTCAGTCTGCATAACGACTGTTATGAGCAGGTGCAGTATCGGACCACCAACCTTATCTGCCATGCCAGTCAGCATGGTGCTGCTGTTAGGAGGGACCAGCTAGCCACAGGTGGGGTTCATGCCATCCAGCCCCCATTGACACATGCTCAGGAGCACCTCACCAGCCTTGGGGCACCCACCCACCAGCCAAGCCAGCAAATTGCAGATAGCATTGTGGAGGTAGGTCCCACCCACACAATGGATGAGAAGCATCCAGGTAAGGTCCCTGGGCACATTAGTAGACCACTATTGCTTATCCATCTTCATCTGTAAAATATCTACATGCATATGTCAGATAAGATAGTATGTTGCTGCAGTATAGTAATGAACAGATGTGCATAATCTCTAGTATTGTGAGTTTGTACTGTTGATGTACTGAAATGCTGCTCCCACCCTGTAGCAATGCCACAGGTGTGGTTACTGACATTATGTCTCTCACACAACTATGTAGGTTCCTCTGGTATACATCTGGGGCAGCAGCCTGTAGCTGGTGAGTATGGAGTTGTTTTGTTCAGGTTTGCCAATACACCGGCCATGTTATGGCCATGGTATTTGCCATGCACACATTTAACACACCGACCAATAATGGTTGCTGTACATGTTCACACATTGTTGCTGTTAACTGCACTGCATCACAGTGGTCACCATGGTGGCATATCTGAAGGGTATGTACAAGTTTTGCAGTATACCAAAGAACCTGTCAGTGCAAGATGTGTGGACAGAGATGAACATAATGGTGGGACAAATGGCCTACAGTAGGGACATGTCTGAAAAATTACCCTTCTACAGTGGCTACAACATTCTATACACCACTATTACAATGGCAACTGTTCCTGATGTAAACAACTGCAAATCAGAATACTACATTCTACACCTTTTACAACCTGTAATGTGATCCTAACATAAGCAATGAATGTGTAATAAGGAATCCTATGTTAGGACAACAAATACGGGGAATACATAGCTTAACAAACACTGGAAGCATATGGGTGCACACACTCCAAATAACATAATGAGGAAGCAGCTTGTGAGGTACTGACAGCATTCACTTTTCTTGAGTACACACCCTCCACTAAGTACAGGGTCTCAATGTCACACCAAGTGATGGCCTGCTGTCCAAGAAGTATGTCCATGACATTTGCCCACTTACCTGCAACAGAGGCAGCCGTGGCTTGCACACATCTTATAAACCATGGAATGGATCCCATACAGACCTCTCAACCTGGAAACATCAAACATCTGGACATGGCGCATGAAAACTAGGAACAAATCTGTACACTGATTAACATAAAATTTGCATACATAATTACATAACCCCACCCACTCCAGTGGAATTGTGGGATACCAACTTTCAAACACAAACTGAAGAACAGACAACCAAAATATGGCACCAGAGTCCCCCTGCAGCCATTCCACTTAACTAAACAATACAAACTCTACCAACATACAGTTAACTTATACATGACTTCTTGGCATGCAGTCCAGGAAAAAATTCAGGAGTCTACCTAAAATTCCCAACTGCCCCAAAGCACTGTCTGGTTAAATGGCTTGCACTTAACCAACAACATTGACTGGATTATTTTCTTCCTTGGTGCTTGGATTTTACTTGGTTTTGTTCTGTTTGTTGTGTTTGGTCATGTATAATTAGTGGTTATACAATAGATTTGTTTGATATGCCCTTCAGACTAGCATGATCAGAAATCTTAGCAATTACAAACTTAACTTACATGACCATGGCAATCTTAGTTCAGAGAAAACTTACTTTACAAAACATTTTCAGAACTGTGGCATTATATTCTGGAAGGATTGTGATGCTGATAGTTAGTATTAATCCCATATACACATTTACATTCTGATTTTAGAGTTGTGTAGCCAGCATTTGGCCCAGAATTAAAATGACAACAATGGCACATCTCTGGGGGTGTCATGGGGTTGAAGTCTTAGTGCCAGATGAATGAAATGCTAACATTTCCCTATGATATACACGCACAAGTAATTTATCAGAGCACATGTAATGTCTTGACTGTAATCCAGATCTACCACTAAGACACATAACAAAATAAAGTTTTTCACCAAACTTTAACAACCAGAAGAGAGTCATTTCTACTCAGAAATGTACTCTATAAACTGTTACACAAAATGATCAAATCCCATGTCATACAAGCCATTAAAAAGCACCCCAGAATAGACTGCAGTACAGAACACTAGTTATTTTAAATGATTCAACTATAAATCAGTTCACTATACTTAAATTTTAAGGCTAGCATCATATCTGCTGCAGGACTTACACATTAAACTCCAGAGACGAACTCCACTATAATTATTCCAACTAAATGCTGATGTGAGAAGTATATTTCCTGATGAGCCTACACTGGAGATAAGCACTGCTGAGAGCAACCCTTTGAATGTTTTCAAAACAACTATCACTACATGACCTTATTAAGAGCTGTAAGTAATGAAGACAGCAGGCTGATGTATGGCAGTATGACATATCAGAGGTCTGCATTACATGTTTTGCCATACAACTGGTGAGAAAGAAGGAAAACAGTAGGTCTAAAACTAAATTCTATAGAACGTTGTATCCATATTTTCCTAAAAATAGAGTTTTGTGGGTTAATTTTGACAGCAGGTATACTTACTTATCATTAAAATATTAGTGCTCCAAGCATGGCCACAACAGACAATAAGAGATTTGAAATTTAATTAATTTACCAGGAAACATACCAATTGTACTGCCACTCGGATCCCATCTTCCCCCAATTTTGTACTAAAATATTGAATGCCATTTAGTTATTTTCTGCATTATCTTTCTTATTAATAAAAACTGATTGGTCTTTGAAATTATCAGAGGGAGAACTGGCTATATTCTTCTGAGCAGAATTTGTAAGTAGCAGGTGCAGTCTCACACACACACACCAGTTCATTCCATTGTCTGTTCACATACCTGAAGCAGCAGTTCCCTCCATGAAGCAGTTCAGGCCAGATGATAATCCACAGCACTGCAGCCATCACTTAGCTCTGAGTCTGCAGCAGTACCCTTAAGTTCCCACTCAATCGTTTCCTTAGCTCTGCAGCAGTACTATCCTTAAGTTCCCACTAGAGCTTGCAGAACATTCAAACAGAAGGAGGCAGCCCAGAAGGAGGCAGCCAGCCAGAAATGCAGCCACACATGAGCCCTTGAGCTCAATTCGGACAGGCTGACGGAGCTGATATCATCGCACATGTGATGACATCAGCAAAAAGCGGAAAAAATAAATTAAAAAAGCTGGGAAAAAGTCGGGAATGAAGGGATGCTACTCGGGAATCATGGTCCCCATTATTTGACCCCCAAAACTCGGTAAAAAACAAGTAAATTGGTACAGTTGGGAGGTCTGATCCCATATCTGAAAGGGAGCACTCAGGAGTGCGAGAAGTAGCCTTATCTCACCATTGCATATACCATGCAAACAGGGCAGACAGTCATGTATGTGTGTATGAGGTATGGGACAACATCAATGTAGAAAATAAACAGATGCCCATCCAAGACAGATGAAAACACATGTTGCAAACTGGTCATGGAGGCTGCCCAGACACATGCAGCAACACTGAGGGACTTGCAGGAATGTCTAGCAAGTACTGCTTGTGCAGTACCTGTGTCAACAATTGCCTGGAATCTGCAAACATGTGGCCTATGGGTTCGGGTAATCAGATGGAAGAGTAGTTCCACAGGAAACATCATCCAGGGCTCTCTACAGGTATAGGTATATGCATATGCATAACATCAAGTATCCCAAAGGCATGTGTTGCAATGTATAATGGTGTACTGAGACCAAGGCTGAAAAACTACAGACAGTATTAATAAAGATACATGTGGTGCACAAGCAACACCTCACCCCACCTCAGGCCCACCATCCCTTTTTTACCTTGCTGGTGCCAGTGTACACCTTTAGGTTTGCTGTTCATTAGCAGGAACTAGGCTGGTAGACATGGTGTTCTGAATTTAGAACACTGAAAAATAACACTCATGTGTGGCCAGTAGTTGTCAAGCATCTGCAATAAGGCTGAGGATGGGGAGGGGTGTCATCCTGAAACACAACAGTGAACTGAAGCATATATCTAAAACTCCCTAGGAATGGCCGTATCTGAACACAGTCAAGGTCATGAATTGTGCCAGACTTAACCCTGACTCCACAGCAATAGTGAAGGCACTGTGTGACCTCCACTGGCTGTGCACATGAACTGACCTTGCAGCCTGGTAGAATTTGGGGACATTTGTAGAGTGGAGTGACCAAGTAATGGCAAGTGAGGATGGGCCATGCTAGTACACCCCTTCCTGGAATAGTGACTGCTGTAGTTCACTTAACAGGTGCTGCAACAAACCATTGTGTTCAGGGTGTGTACACTTATGCAACCCACACATTGTATGCATCTCATTCAGCATCTGCACGACTGACACATTTGTTTGATACTGCATTTGATTGCACAGGTCATATGTCACATATCAGGTATGTAACATTAACATATGCAGTATTGTGGCCCCATTGCATATCATGGAAGAGGCTGGCATGTCAACAAGGGTGTGTACACTCCTCATATCCACATTAAGCTTTGAAGCTTGTCAGTGTAATTGGATGTTATTATTCATACATGCACTGCTGATGATGACATCAGCAAATCAGATGTCAGGCATTAACTATTGATATCAGTCCTCATATCATCCCAGGTATGTGTCAGACAAACATATAGGGGCTTTGAGCAACAGAGCAAACATAACTGCCACACATATACACATTCAACAATGGTGTGTACACTCATTAGGTATGGTGCACAGTACATGCCAGGGTGCTGTACAGGTGCACAGCAATGCTGTGTACATAGGTGCAATGTGTTCCAGGGCAAGGGGCATCACCTACTAACACAACTCATGTATCACAGAGGTGTATAATGTTGGTAACAAGGATTGAGTATAGCTGCAGTGCATGCTGTTGAGTGCCATATGTCATGCATGTTGACTGGTGGGTAATAGAGGTCTGTGTAATATGCCACCTCACCTGTGAGTGTGTGTGTGTGTGTGTGTGTGTGTGTGTGTGTGTGTGAGTGTGTGTGTGTGTGTGTGTGTGTGTGTGTGTGTGTGTGTGTGTGTGTGTGTGTGTGAGTGTGTGTGCGTGTGTGTGTGTGTGTGTGTGTGTGTGTGTGTGTGTGTATGTACAGGTCTTAAATCGCATTTTTTGTTTTCCCTTCACAGGTGGTGAGGTGGGTCAGGGTCGCTCCTGCAGGCAAACTGATGTTAGTGTCCATACAGACTCTGACAATGATGATAGGTATGGTGAGGCACAGGCAGGGTTGTCAGGAGAAGAAGCTGTGCCATCGGTTGACATCCCACTTTTATCCACCCCATTCCCGCACACAGTCACAATGCCCATACATACCCCATCATCAGTGGCCATAGATGAGGGACAGTTGGCAGGTTCTGGCATGAGACAGGACAGTGTGGGGACTATGGCAAGTAAGTCTGTACACAGCATCCATAGCCAGATGACCGGCATGTTACCACACTGGCAGATGTACAGGGGTGCTTGTAAGAGGGCTGCTGGCCATCATGCCCCTGGCAGAAGTGCCACAGCAGGTGTCACCAGACACATGTTTCGGGCCATCATGGAGGCACAGGCATGTATGGAATGGTATACCAGACAGAGTCTGAGGCTCCAGTGGGCTACTCATTCTGCTGTACTTGACAACATCCGTGATCTTGCAGATGACCACCATTATTTTGCGAAGGTCCTGGATAGATGGTTGGATGAGATGGTGGGAATCCTTGACCATGTGGTGTCTGTGTTGGAGCATGTGGTGGGAGCAGGGCATCATCCACATGGATGTCGGTCAGCAACACCAACAGGTGGAGGTCTACGTGGACGTGCAAGAACTCACAGCCGCTCCTGTAGTGGCAGTACCAGCACCAGCACTGCAGGGGGGTGCTGACCACACCACAATGCAGCAGGCCATGTACACATGGTCCTGGCCAGTCCCAACAGGGACACAGATCCGGCGGACAATTGTCATCATCAGGGGAGAGTACCATATCTGGGCTTCTACCTGGTAGTGCCCATGGAACCCCTGGCAGGCACAGTTCCAATATCCCTGGCCAGAGATGGTGAACTGTACACTGGTTGGCATTCTCTATTGTGTTCCAAAGAGAAAAAATGGATTATTAAGTTAGGTGGTTTATTTCCACCAGGATTAAATGAACAGTTTTAAGTGTAACCAATCACATTGTTTTGTCTGATATTTAAATGACAGTTCTTGAGTGACTTCTTTTACATTGAGGAAGGCTGTGTGTATTAACCAGCTGAAACCGGTCTGTGTACTTTTGCTTTATTTATTGCATTATTCAATAAATGCACTTATTCACCAGGATTTGGTCTGCTGGCTGCCTCTTTTGTATAAATGAACTGTACACCCTGCCATGTACAGTCTGCATCTGTCCAAAAAACTCCCGTATAGGGCAGCCGCATGAAAGAACTGTGTGCATACATACATACACACATCACCAACACAGCTAGGACATCTCCATACCTACACACACCACATCTGCACAGGCTAATTGTTAAAGAACCCCCTAACACACACACGCAATGTCAACCAAATGGCTCAGCCTAGGCCTCTGGCAAACCCATCACACACCCTGTGCATATGATGATACCTGTGCCCCATCCCTGTCATCCATACCATTGATGCAGGGGCATGCTAATATGGTTCTGATGCACAGGGTGAATTTACTAAGGTTTAGCAATGTAATGCTGTTTAACATGTTTTCAGCTGATATGTTTAATGCTTACATGTCAGGGTGTGTAGCTGTCCAGCCATGATGCATTATAGTTGTAATAAACACTGACTGATTGTGGTCTCCATAATGTATTCTATTTGTATTGTAGGTGTCTATGTGTCAGCAGGATGTTGGTTTGCTGTCCTTTCCTACAAGGAGTATGGTACTGTGGTGACACATTGACTGTGTCATATCCTGGGTACAGCTGAACACAAGTAACAGGTCTGTGTAACAGTTACTGCATGTGCCACATGGCTGATAGGTCTGAGGCGTGTATACAGGTGAGTACATGGTGGCTGATGTCAGCAGCTCTCCTGCAGTGGACAATGGTAAGTGTACTGGGTGGCACAGACCAAATGTTTGTGAATAACACACACACACACACACACACACACACACACACACACACACACACACACACACACACACACACACACACACACACACACACACACACACACACACACACACACACACACACACACACACACACACACACACACACACACACACACACACACTTTGGTGTTGATGCAATACACAGAAAATACTGTACACATGGATGTTCTTAATTTTGCAGTGAACTCATTTTGGCTAATAGCCAAAACATCACATCAGTAGGGTGGCCTAATGGTTAAGGTGTTTGCCTTACAAACACAAGGTACGGGGTTTGAATCTCACAGGGGATAATTGGCTAGGCTTAAAATGTCTCGTAAGGGCAGTTAGCCTAGTACTAATCTATGAACCTATGAACCTATAAACTCAGTATGCCAGTTCAATGCCATTGACGATGGTACTGGCAGGGTATATGTCCCCTTCCCCAATGTAGTGCAATCCTGCAGTTGGTAAACATAGGTGTGCTGGTGTGGGTGGCACCGCCCCCCACTTTGGTTGGTGTGGGGTGGCATAGAACTACACATACCGTGATTAAGAAATACTTAACCTGTTAACATAAACTGTATAGTATAACAGCAGACTAAGCGAGGGGATATGCACAGCAATAAACCCAATGTGGGTGGCTGTGCCCACACCAATCACACCCAACTATATATACCAACTCCAGTAGCACTGTACAGCTTTACAGTGGGGAAGAAGGCATTTACACATCCACTACTAGTTTTGATGGAATGAATTTCCACAAGATGATTTCTCTGAAAGTTTACCTTTTGCCAGGTCATTCTCAGGCAAATGATCTCCTGGGACATATAATTTCTGTAAACTGAAGTAGATCCCTTTACATACACACACACTTATTTTGCAACATTGAGACTAGAACCTCTACCTAGGTACTTATTGCTACTAATGTGTTTGGCCTTAATTGCACACACCACAGAGCTTTTAGGATGAGGTGTGTCCCAAGTTTCCTGTTAAGTGAAGAACATTGCCAGGCTTTGTACAGTATGGTAATGGGGGATGTACAGGGTGTTAATGAACAATACATAGTATGACATACTGTCATATACACACTGACAAACACATACAGTCGTAGACACTTTTGACAGACCTGGGTTTAGCAGTGCTACCTTGCCAGTGAGCCCATACTGTTAGGGAGGTTTTGCACACAGCACATGCATCATTGGGCTGGATAGTGTAATCAGTTACCTGTATGGTTGATGGTGACAGTGGTCCTCATCCAGCAGACCTTGGGACATGTACTGGGGATACTGGTGTAAAGACAGTATACCCAGCACACACACCCCACATTGGATATTGTACTCACTGAAACCCATGATAATGCTTTGACATACCCACAATCACACATTGACCAGGACTACAATACAAACCTTTGTCTATCTAATCAGTGCTACTACATGGATATGCATTTATTGCACATGCCACAGGAATAGTAGGGTGAGGATTTGTCATGGCTCTCTTAATGTCAGCAGCATCACCATCCCTTATAATGTATGGCAAGGTTTAGTGCATTTGGAGAATGTGGCCTCAGAATGCTGTCTCCTACAAATATACACATTCACACACAATTGCACCCACATACACACACACACACACACACACACACACACACACACACACACACACACACACACACACACACACACACACACACAAATACATTTGTCTATCTACTCATTTGTAGAACAGTGTTATGCTGGTACTGCAAGCTCCAGGTAGCCCATAGGGTGAAGAGTGTTACAAGGTACATTTAATGTGAATTACAGCTGCAGCCCTTTCTAAGTATAGCAATGGGGGGTGTAGTGGGTGAGAAGGCCCTCAAAGTATTTTCAGCTACAAGTTTACAAACACATAGACACTGTTATATTCAGTTATTCACACAGACACATTTGTCAGTACTGAGGTCCGTAGATGCAGGTGTTCCTAGGTGTGTACTAGCCTAATGTCCATGGAGAGATGAGAAGAGTAGGGCATGTGATTACACTGGTATCATGCCACCTGACATTTGTCAACAAGCCATCTATCAACTGATGCCACATGAGTGATCCCCAGGGTGGCAGTTAAAGTCAGCATCCACTCCTCTGGTTTTCTCTTGCAGAAGGCCAGTGAGGTGCTCCAATTAACATGTATGCAACATATATTGCATAACATGGCCAGTGTCTGGGTTAGGGACATGTACCCAAACATGTTCTGTTGACTGTGGTAGTCTGTTTGAGGTATCCATGGCATGTGGTGCATATAGAGTGGGGTTTCCTAGCTGTGGCATTCATAAGACAGCTGGGCAAACATGTTAGTGTCAGTCAATCAGAGATTGCCTGTAAGCAGCCAAGATGAATACCTGACATCTTCACATCTGTACAGAGGACAGAGAGAAAGTAGCTAGCCAACATGTCATGCATTAGGATGAGTATTCTGGCAGACAGATGTCTGAAACTGATAGGTATGCCATTACTACATGACAGCAGTCCTCAATGACATGTCCTAAAACATAGTAGTCTACAGTTAATATCAACATATTAAACCAATATCCAATAGGAGATGCATAAAAACATACAGGTCAAACACCAAGAACATGATCGTCAGTACAAAGAGTCCAGCCTTGCATGCAGGGTGCTATGGTTCCAGTACTACAATCTGCAATCTGCTCTTACTTGGAAAAGCACTGTTAAAAGTACTAACATAATGACACCATATGTGTTAAACTATTTCTGTCACTGTAGCTGGTGTAACATGCAAGTGTGACTGCATATAACATGGGACACTACCCAAGTATGAAACACATACAAAGAGAAAAGATTGTGGCACTACCCATGTATACTCAGGTGTTCCATACAGTATACTCACATCCTTTGCTACTGTAATGACAGCACATGGAAGCAAGTTATGTACATGGAATTAAATACATTAATTAAAGATGTCATTACCCTGCTAATTTATCAGACGTGAATGTCATCAATGGTTACCAGGGCTGAGCTATGCTTAGCAGGTGTAAGCATTACTTAAATGTAAATGCTAAGCAGATTTGCATACTGGTAAGCGAAGCCTACATGGTGTAAGCACCTATACATTTAACCTTACGTTAGCAGCACTTACCATCACGCAAACCCGCGCAAACCCACTTAAAGCTGCCCAAAACTGCCTTAACCACTCTGTCTCCAACAGTCCTTGTTCTGCTTAGCAACAAAATAAGCAGCCCTTGCAAGTCATGAACCCAGGATCCTGTACACACATAGTCACCATAGTCACAGCAATTAACCACTAAGCCATCTAAGCTGCGAAGATATCTGTTGTTTTTCAAATATATCATTCAGTACACATACTGAATAATAGTGAAAAACTGCTCTGACTATTACAATTGTTTAGTACATGTAAGTGAAACAGGTGTTGAATCAGTCATGTTCTTATATGTAAATATACATATATCAGATTTATATGATGGGATCAGTGGCGGCTGGTGACTTTAAATTAAAGGAGGGCTGCAGGAGACAGCTGAATGGGTAGGGCCAATGGGAAGGGGTGTGGCCAACTAGAAAGAGGTGGAGCTATGCTCAAAACCACAACAAGTGGAACTTCAATTAAATACGCTGCCCTGGGGGCCAAACAGTCATTACAAGAGTCCAATCAAAACAAAATGAAGTGTAGAAGAAAAAAATATTTCAATGTATTGGCTACATGACAACTTACAGGTTGTGAGGCATGAAAAAATAAATTACTTTTTAAATACATTACTGGAATGCCAGTCAAAATCAAGTATAAAAAAACAAGCAGCACGCATCTCAAACCACTACTCCTTGCACTGAAGTTCTAATTATAATTTGCATTCAGCTTTATAAAATTACCAAGTAACATGATGAAAGTAGCAATCTCTGTGATACCCCCACTTGTAAAAATGTTTCTTATCCAAAAAACACCTGCTGCCTGACACAGCTATCTACTTGTTTCATGGGGAAGACATGATCAAAGTAACAAAATGAACAGCAAACAAGAAACAAGCTCAATATAAATTACTTAAAGGATTCCTGTACAAGTTATGGACCACACATGATAGATTGGCATTCTGTTTAGTTTACGGGTAAAGCCTGCAAAGATGACTGCAAGTCTCCAACAAAAGATGACTGCAAGTCTCCAAGAGATGTAATGAACTTCTGAAAATACTGTAATCCTGTCCTTTTATTACAAATACTGTCATATGCATTTCAATACCTAAGGCTTATACATTATCTAGTTATGTAAATATTCTCTGCATGGCAACAACGAAAAGGCTTTCAATGCTGGTAATTATTTAACAGTATGCTTATTAAAGCTTACTTGCATCTTACAATCTCCGACAAGCTTACCTGATGGTCATTAAATCATTGCTACTTAAACAGAGCAACAACGCACTGTGACAGCATGCATTTCCTGAATAATAAGAAGCATAAATCAACAGTATAAAAATATGACAGAAAACCAGAACATTCTGCAAAATCAAGGACAGATGAAAAGCCACGGTCGTACTTGTGGTCTACCTTGGATGGGGGAATACTCTGCACACTTACACTGCATAACTGCTCCTTGCCTTCCTTGGACACATCCAGAGCCATTACAATGAGGAGTGGGGTGCAACAAGTATGTCACAATTTGAAATGTCTCTGGCTGACGGTGATGGCTCTGACACTCATACCTCTCAACTTCAGAGCAAGAAATCTGGACAAAGCCATACACAGAACTAAAAGTGGGATACAGGCCCAAAAATAAGGACAATTTTTAAATATTACTCTTATTAACTTAGATAATAGAACAGTAGTAGGTCTTGCATTAGTACAAATTTTATGAAGGGTATGAAATCTGAAACTCAAATGTCTGCCATTATTTTCTAACTTCAATCTTTAATGACTTGCCACTAATTTGCCAGAAAACCACAATTTTATGAAAAACAGACCAAAAATGTGATGCAAAAATATAAAGTTGCCACACAATACAGCTGGGTAAAAAAAGGGACACCTTTTTAATATTAACACTGTTAACTTGAGCAGCTAACAAAATAAGAGCATCTACATGCATTTCTGAAATAAAAGTAATCTATAACTCTGATCATTACAGTTATATATAATTGTAAACTCTCCACGTTTTCTTCCAAAATTGCCATTTTGAGGAGGGATTATTAGGGGAGAACAACATTTTGAGCCAAAATTGGGGACAATTGAGAGGTTTGGATATTCCTAATTCTACAAAGCGATTTGCTCGTACCTCTCAACCTCTTAATGCAGGAAATCTGAACAAGGCCAAATATATTCGGGGAAAATACAAACACTACTAAAAATTGCTCTTGTTTAAACTTAAGACAGTTGATAGAATAACAGGTCTTGCATTAGCATACATTTTTCTGAAGGTTATGACGTCTGAAACTCAATGTCTGTCATTTAGTGACTTCATTCCTAAATGATTTGCTAGAAAACCACAACTTTTATGAGGAACAAACCAAAAATAAGCAAATATCTATTCATTCTGCAAAAATATGGACAACTGAGAGGTATAGTTTAACCGGGGCTGTCTGAGTTTGTTACCCTTCCCCCCTCACAAAATCATGGTTGAATGGAGCCTCCCCCCTGCAGCCATTCCAATGTACCATTCCTTGGTCATTTTGCCCCATTTACTATAAACACTGTAATGTGCATACTGCTTTACTTCTGCAATGATTTAGATTTCATTTAAAAGTTTTATTTTGCATTTTACAGCACAAACCCTAATAGATATCTGTTAAACAAAGCAATGCAGTCTCACAATGAAAATAGACTTAGCATTAAAACTTCTCTGCCCTTCAAACTCACATGCATTGAAACAGCATTGAAACCCACATTAAAAGAAAATACATTTTGCCAGTGGCAGATAAAGATTAACTTTGGGCTGTTTTCAAAATCATAGGCCCCTTGAACATGAAACATACACATGCCCTTTGATACACCTTCCTGACGGTATTACATTATATTCCTTGTAAAATACAGTACAGTTTTTAGAGGCATTTTAAATTTATTGTTTTGAACATTTTTCCAGTAAACAATGAAACAAAATGCATGCACCAATGAAATGACAAAACTGCCCAATTCAGAACATTTTCATCAAGTCTACTCAACCTTCTATAGTCCACCAGTATCAGTAAATATGCACAATTTCTGAAGTAGTAAAATTCACATTAAAGAAATCTGTAACTAATAAAGAGGTTGCTGCTAGGAAGCAACGTTATATGTCATTGTTTCATCTACAAATAAAGTGCCTGTTGCCCTTGAAGAATAAATTGCCTATGTTGCATGCATTATAAAAATGATAAGCTAGTAATACTGCAATAGGGAATGGATGGCAAACTGATAACAGGTTCATAGTTACTAGGTATCTTTGCCAAAAAGGACTGCAGCATCCACCCCCTTTACAACACAGTACAGTATAAGCAATGCATCTGCCTACTGCGGGAGTAGAACCCACAGCCTTCTGCATCAAATGCAAGTACACTACCTGTTGTGCTATTAACAATGCAAGCAGGCTTAGCATAAGCAGCACTAAACTTTTGTTCCCCTGCAACTCTCAGCTCCTTGTAAAATCTACTCGACACTCAGCTGTATCTCTGAACTTTGCAGCACAAGAAATCTGGAAAAAGCCAGAATTTATTGGGGTGAGGGGACAAAAGGCCAAAAACCAGGGACACATTTTAAACATTGCTTGTATAACGTTGGAAAGTTGCTAGAATAAAATGCTGTGTTACAACCATACATTTCACTGCCATGTCTTGAACCCAGGGGACCCTGTGCAAAACAATCAGAGAAACATACCACTATGCCAAATCAGCTGAAACAGAGGAAGACAAACTTAAATGGCTACCATTTAGTGAATTCAGTTCTCACCATAGCTGTCAACCTCTTAGCAAAAAACACCTGACAAAAAGCCAATAATGTGGGAATACAGCTGCCAAACATATTCAGTGAATTCAGTTCTCACTATAGCTCTCAACCTCTTAGCAAAAAACATGTGGACAAAGCCAGTAATGGGGGAATACAGCCCCCAAACATTCAGTGAACTCAGTTCTCACCATAGCTCTCAACCTTAGCACAAAATACCTGGATGCGGTCAATAATGGGGGAATACAGTCCCAAATTACGGGCAAATTTCAAATATCCATGTTATAAACTTAGACAATTGCTAGAATAAAATGTTGTTTTACCATGTACTTTCTGAAGAATATGAAGTCTGAAATTCAAATGCCTGTTATTTTTAAACATTTGTTAACCAGGAAACTAGTCTGGCTTGGAACAAAACAAAGCCCAATTTTCAGCAGAGCAGGGAGAAACACTCCAGGCACATCTTTGTAAGGGATGGTAAGACATGCACACTCCACACAGAAGGCACCCCAGCCAAGAATCAAACTAGAGAACCTGTAGCTGTCAGGCAACAATGCTACCAGTGCACCACTGCACTACAAACCTTTGCGAGGAAAACTGAAGATACAGAAACCACAGATTTTATGAGGAACAGAACAAATATGAGGCAAAAATCTGCAATGCTTTACAAATAGTGGTGGGTAGGGAATTCAGGTCCTTGCCACCTGCATCCAAGGTACAGGGTTCAAGCCTGAGTATCTCTACCCACCACTATGTGTTAACAGGGGCATTTCACACACACACACACACACACACACACACACACACACACACACACACACACCTCCTGTAAATGGGTCCAGAAGCAGCAAATCTTCCCTGTAAGAGCTTAAAACTCAACTTACCTCTCTCCTGATTGGTCCTGTCTGTGGATCAAGCTGTGCAGTTGTCTACCGCACAGATTCCTGTGCATCTACAGGGCAGAAAATACTTTCCCTGTATCTGGACTGCTGACTCAGGCAGTCAGAGTTCGCACAGATTTCACATTTTTTATTTCTTTTGTTTCTAGGTGGGAGGGCTGCAGTCCTGCAGTCTGATAGCACAAGCCGCCCCTGGATGGGATACATCTGAGAAGGTATACACAACACTCATGTTTACACATAAAAGGATATATATATATATATATATATATATATATATATTCATATGATATATATATGTTTATGCATATAATATATATATGTTTATACATATGATATATATATATATATATATATATATATTTCTATATTTCTCTCTCTCTCTTTATATATATATATATATATATATATATATATATAGATATATATATAGATATATATATATATATACATATATTCATATATATATATATATATATATATATATGTGTATATATACATATGTATGTATATATAACATATGCCCATGACATGCAGTGGAGTCATGCCTCTGCACCATAACTCTCAACCTGTTACTGCAAGGGAACGTAATGCATGTATTGCAGTTATAAATATAGAATATTGCTACAGTGACAGGGGTTGTGTCAACATGCATGTTGTGAAGGAAGGCTCTTCTGAGATTGACATGTACGCCATCAGTTACTGACAAGCATCAGAAAATCATCATAGTGAAGTACCACACAAATTACAGTAATGATCCTATGGAATACAGAATCTGAAACATGAGCAATAAACATGGACAATCTGAAACTATCTGCTCAGTCAGAAGGTATACAAAGAATGGCTTAGTTTAAGAAATGTGGAACAAGCCTGACAAAGGGAATGTTTTGAACCATGAAAATGGGGGTATATCACAAATACTGGGCTAGATAAGCTCACACAGTTGATACATTCACACCCTCCTGTCTGTTCTAACACATATTAACTGGCGGAGCAGAGATCCCAAGCCACATACTTCACGCTAGTTAGTGACATACATCTTTACATCAGCCCACTGGTTTGTCAGAAATACATAACACGTATGGTGGCCAGGCAACAGTACATCTGACAAATATCTGGACATAACTTTAAACTAGGGTAAATACACCGCACTGCTAGGCATGTCACCAAGCACTGTCTACACTACAGGCAGACTGCCACAACACTAACCCAATTTATCTATGGGAGAATACATATGTAATTGCAAATATAGCAGGCACTACAGGCATGTAACAGCATGGGGTAAAAGGCACCAGTATGAAAGTGCATACCCACAACCGATCTCAACACGGTCACAGTCACATAATGGTAAGCCTAAGTAATAATACTGTCAATGGCCTGTGTGCACAAAAGTCATCATCATGCTTGCCACTCACACACTAACCCTACATATACTGGCCTAATTCACAATATAGTCTGATGCCTGACTGTGGTATAGAACATGTCTCAGTCTGGCCCTACAAACATATGGACTGTTAGGGTATCAGAAACTGGAGCAGCATGCACTGTCAGATAGAACAGGACCAAGAACACTGACATCTACCCCAGTCTGTACACAGGCCAAATAACATGATCACAATCACCCTAAGTATACAGACCTCACTACTGTACAGACTACCATGGAATATTCAGGTTTTGTCCACAACTATTAGGCCTCCTTTACATTACATGTCTGGCAGTCTGATATATCATTTGCTTGATATCAGGAATTATGTAATTAAATAATGGTATACTGTACATATCCACCTCTTAGTGCATGACATATGAACAAAGGGTGACAGACTTGGGGACAGAGGCACAAACACAGGACCAGTATTGACATATTGCAGTTATAAACTGAGAACATTGCTGGTGTAACAGGGTTTGTTGTGACATATCTCTTCTGACGGATATGAAGTCAGTAACACATATGGATGTCAGCATTTCCTGAGTACAATAATCAGAGTATGCTACTGCATTTATGAAAACAGAAAATATGTGAGTAACACACCCAATCTCTGGCCAGGCTGCAGATAGCCCTACATGTGAGAGTTTTCTCAACCACATAACACTGTCATGCCAGACTTTAAATCATGCAGAACAGCCATATCCACACAAACCCTGTTAAACCAACATTACTTCAAATGTAGAACAGCAATACTTACATTCTGCCCCCATGTCTGGAACATCGCCCTCCAGTTTTTTTTGCCTGTTTCCACAGTGTTTGTTGTAACAGGTATTTCCGACTACCCTCTGTGATGCTGTTTGTCACACACCCACATGAAGTCCTGCTCACAGTGGGGGAGAAGGGCCAATACCCACTTGCACTGCTTACTTATAGGGGTGTGTTTCCATGCAATTGGCTATAGGAATGATACCACATGTGTTCCACATGCAATTAGCAAGTGAAAGACTCCATTTCGTGCACAGGCCATCAGCTGATCATGAGCATTACCTACCAAAGTCAAGCTTTGCCTATGATAAACAGATGGATTTTTCCACATCTACCAGAGAGGGGGTGAGAGAGAGAGAGAGAGAAACAGAGTGAAAGAAAGACAGGAAGAGATAAAGAGCCAAGTGTATTTGAGTACAATCTGTGGGTAGAGAGAGGTCTGTGGGTATTATAATGGTTGCCTATATATAAATGTATGGCTATGTATTGTGTACAACGTCTACGGTGTTTGACAACTGTTGGCCTTGTAACGCCACATTGGGAAATATGGGTCCTCCAAATGGAAATGTAGCAAAACCCTCCCTGCAATGTATCCTGTTATTTACACAATCTCACCAACACCCACCCACAATATTGATGACACACACACACTTGCCACTACTGAGTTGCAAACCCCTACTTAGCTATGTATTGGTATTATAGTTTTACGCAGTTATTGCAAGCGCCACAGCGGTTATATGTTGAAGAATTGTCCAAAGGTATCTTTGAAGGTGACTGACATCAGCTGCAGTGCTAAAGGAGGGGTGAGGGAAGGGCAGTAAGTGTGAATGACCACAAAAAGCAGGTGTCAACAAAGACTCACACACTCTCACACATAAACACACACATGTCCACATTTGCCAAGACCAGGATTAGAACTCCTTCCTAACTAGTTTGCCACACTATGGTATTAGGTAGTCATTGCAAGCACCATGGCAGTTGTATGCTAGAGAGCTGTCCAAAGGCATCTTTGAAGGTGACTGACATCAGCTGCAGTGCTAAAGGAGGGGTGGGGGAAGGGCAGTAAGAGTGAATGACCACAAAAGCTGGTGTCAACAAAGGCTCACATGCACATTTTCACAGTTGCCAGGACCAGGATTAGAGCTACTACCTAACTAGCTTGCTACACTATGGTATTATGCAGTTATCGCAAGCACCATGGTAGTTATGTTTTAGAGAGCTGTCCAAAGGTATCTTTGAAGGTGACTGACATCAACTATAGTGCTAAAGGAGGGGTGAGGGAAGGGCAGTAAGTGTGAATGACTACAAAAGCAGGTGTCAACAAATAGTCACACACTAACACACACATTGTCACAGTTGCCAGGACCAGGATTAGAATTCCTACCTAACTAGCTTGCTACACTATGGTATTACACAGTTATTGCAAGTGCCATGGCAGCTATATTTTAGAGAGCTATCCAAAGGCATCTTTGAAGGTGACTGACATCAGCTGCAGTGCTAAAGGAGGGGAGAGGGAAGGGCAGCAAGTGTGAACAACCTCAAAAGCATGTGTCAACAAAGACTCACACACTCATTTTTACAGTTGCCAGGGCCAGGATTAGAACTCCTACCTAACTAGCTTGCTACACTATGGTATTATACAGTTATCATAAGCGCCACGGCAGTTACATGTTAGAGAGGTGTCCAAAGGCATCTTTGAAGGTGACTGACATCAGCTGCAGTGCTAAAGGAGGGATGAAGGCAGTAAGTGTGAATGACCACAAATGCAGATGTCAACAAAGAATCAACACACACATTTTCACAGTTACCAAGACCAAGAATAGAACTCTTACCTAACTAGTTTGCTACATTATGGTATTACACAGTTATCACAAGCACCATGGAGCTTATAGGACTGAGATTTGGACAAAGGGTTATTTCAAGGTGACTGACATCAGTAGGAGTGGTAACATGGGCAATGGGAAGTGCAGTGTGTGTGAATGGGCCATCAATCAATCCTCTGGAAACACACCCAGTCACACACAACTTCACATTTGACAGAACGGAGTATATAAATGCTACATGAATACTGGTCCTTACTATTGTGTTAGACAGCTATCAGAAGCACCACATACACTATAGGGCTGAGGGCTAGCAAAAGGAATGTATAAAGTGATTGACATGTACACATCATGCAATATTGGCCAAATGGATGTGTAGTGGGTGGGACAGGCCTTACAATGGACTTTTATATGTCACTGTCTGTCTCTCTCTCTCTTCCCCACATCTCTGTGTGTGTATGTTTGACATATTATAGGATGTTGGCATTGGATATGTGTGAGCATTCCTACACAATGTGTGTGAAGTATAAATGGTGTACATTTTCGTGGGTGTGCACAGACATCCAAAAATGACAGATATGTATAGTCCACTGTGTTGTCAGACATGGGCTTCATTTCTCTAAGTGTAGGAGCATGCCCAGTATGACCTTCTGTATTGATTGTGTGAATCCATTCCAGGTACAGTTGTACTCTAGTCCAGGGTTTGGTGTTCTCAACCTACACATAGCAACCTGTTTCTGCAGGATATTTGTAGATAGGTTGACCATATGGAGTCACAATGGGCGACAAATAGGGGGATACTGTAACTATTGCTGTCTGTGCTGCTTGTGTTACAAGGTTGGTGTTAGCAGAGATATTCAGACATATGCACTGTTTTACACTGTGATGTTTTATGTCATCGACTACTGACAGATATAATTATTTGCTCACAGTTATTTACTGGAAAATACAAGATGAATGAAGCTGAGTCCAGCATTGTGGTCCACAGCCTACACATTCTTGCACACACCTGCCATTGTGGAGGGATAGCTATAGACACTTGCTGATGGGTCTGTGTAAATGGTTCAGCACCTTGGTAGTATGGTGGCTGAGGATCCCCTTGTTGTACATATATCGACTTAATAGAATGGCTATACCTCTCAGCTGTACAAATTTACCCAGGTTACCCAGAGGCAGGGCTCATATATATTGTCAGTTCCCCTTCACATTGTGGTTTACGAGCAGGTTTGTAGCCACCCATTACTGGGTTTGCAGGCAGGGTTAGTATGGGCACACATCAGAGTTTCAGACTTCACAGACTCCATGACATCTATGCATCTACACCCTCCCAATCTGTTATTCTGTCCTTGTCCTAACATTATGTGAGTGATATCTGGGAAGTATCCCTATAGTTGGCTCTTCATCCCAGCAGTATGTATGGACTGGCTCCCAGTTCATGCAATAGGACATGGGGGGCATGCTACTGGGATTTGTCAATATGGCCTTGCATTTGTGTTCTGTTGACTGTTAATTTGTTATTTGGGACCACATGAGATACCATACATTGGCAGTACGGGTGAGGCACAGGCCTTTGACAGAAGACTGTAGGCCATTTGGTAGTTCTGCAGGACATCTGTATCAGGCCAGTGCATTATGTCACTCCTACATTCCCAGGCTGCGAGCCAGTGGATTCCCTTGGGGTGACAGGGTAACTGTTTGAGGTGTTAATGGCAATAGTTCCTGTACATATTGACCCATTGGTCCAGATGCATGCAGAGAGCTGCTTATAGCTAGGGACGCACCTGCATAAGACACCTCTTCATCATGCTGCATTCTGTGGGTATTCCCATACAGAAGTGACATCATACTGTACTCATTTCCAACAGCAAGGATATGACCTGTGATAAATCTGTGGCTGATGGTGGGGTAAGCTGAGTGCATGTGTGATATGGAAGCTACTTGCAGCTGACTCACAGATATACCTGGGACATTCCCCTTATGCTGCCTTGTGCAGGGACATAGACAGGCTCTCATTACTTCATAACTGTGCCTTTTGTGGTCTGCCAGTGATTGTCCAGACTACATCAGTATTCCATACTACACAGTCAACTAATGTGCTGGTAACCTGTATGTACAATTCCAAAGTTGTGTTTAGTTGACAGTTACATTTTATGCACTCTGTCAAGTGTACTTCCACATGTGTACTGTGTATATGTATGGGCCCACATTCATGGCATGTCCATCTTTCAGACAGTGACAGATATTGACATCTGGACAGTGAGTATGGACCACTGCTGACATGGGTATTGCTGAGAAGCATTGTGGTTGGCACTGCAGTTGTCGGAACATGGCCCTGTCATCCACAGTACTGCCCGTAGGCCACCAACACACAGCCCTCCATCTCTACAAGCTGACCACTTTCACACAATATTAAACACATGACAACCTAACACATGGACCCCTGCATATTGTACACATGCAACAATCTATCCTGTAGTTTGGGCCAACTCAGGTAATATGTGCTCCACTGTTATTACACCTCACACTTACATGTTACTGCATTTCTACATGGGATTGGGGGGGGGGGGCACACCTAACAACTTTAAACATTTGGTATGACTGTACTGGCATTTCAGGTACTTTGTTGGCTTCCATTTCATTTTGTATTCTGACCTATCATGCAGACTGGAGGCATATCAGTAGTGTACAGATCTTAGGTTTTATTTACCTACATTTCAGTTTCAGACTTCTTACCCTTTAGAACTGACATACAACTGCCAGACCTGTTGTAGTCTGTCTGTGTAGGTCTGGAGGGGGGCTGTTAACCATTGCCATCAATTGAAGGCCTTAGACCAGCCTTTCTTTATGGTCATCTACACCTGTCCTGCTGGCTGAAGCTGGTGGTGGGTATGTGAGCTGCACTGACAAGCATGTGTGTGTCCTATAGACCCACATTTGGGCCACAACATGTACTGCAGTGGGATTTCTCACCTTGCCTAGTACTGCCTAGTATGCTGACAGCAGTATTTGTTATGGATTTCCTGCTGACCCATATAGCTGTCAGCTGTCTGCTGTTATCCCATTAAGTCACCCGATTCCCTTACATGCTTGCTTCCATACCATACATACAACTATCAGAACATACTACTCCATTCAGTAATTGATAGGAAGGATGACTTACCTTGTTGCTGGGCCAGTATTGAGGACAGTGCTGGAGGGCTGACTATGTCGGATGCACATAGTACACTCCCTATACATGGTAAAGCACAGGTAGCATCATGTTTGACTTCCCTTTTTCTGTATATGCGAGTCAGAGAGAGGTATCAGTCCCTGGGTCCCTACCTTGTCAGTGTATGAGCTATGCGTTGTCTCTTTGTCAAGGCCTGGCCATACTGAGCACACCTCCTTCTGCCTACAGGGGCAGGCTCAGGTAGTTCCTCCTCCGAGTCACTCTGTGCCTGTGATGGCCTTGGCAATGGTGGGGGGGCTGTGTGGCGTTGACCCGTGCTGTTCCTGCTGCAGCTCTTTCCACAGGATCATATTGTGTAGCATGGCACACACTATGAACATTTGTGTACATGTAGCTGGAGAGTACTGCAAGGCTCCACTGGATATATCCAGGCAGCAGAACCGTGACTTGAACTTCCCAAACACATGCTCTATTATGATTCTGGTTTGTGCATGTGCCTCATTATGGAGTTCTTGTTCAGGTGTTTGTACATTTCTGATGGGTGTCATTACCCATGGCTCCAGTACGTTACCAGCATCCCCCACTAGGTGGCCATATGGGATGTCCCCACTGGCAAATGACTGGTACAGCTGTGTCATATGCCAGATGTGGAAGTCGTGATAGCTTCCAGGGCTACCAACACACACATTCAAGATAATACCCTGGGAATCACACACTACCTGGCAGTTGATGGAGGGGAAGCCCTTGCAGTTTATGTAGACCCTACTCTGTTCTCCAGGTGGTGCTTTGATGTGTATGTGCATGCAGTCTATAGCACCCACCACCTCCGGGTATTCTGCTATTTGGTGGAAGAGATGCATATTGCTGGTCAACGCCTCACGGGTGTTGTGGAAATATATGTGCTCACTGGCATGTGCTGACATGGCATCCAGGAACTGGTGGAGTACTCTGAATGCTGATACCTGTGAGATCCCCATGATATCCCCAGTTGGCCTTTGGAAGGTACCTGTGGCTAGTATTCTTAAGCCTACACATACCTTGGTATCCACTGGGATGGATTCCCCTCTGTTGGTTCTGTGTGTGAGGTGTGGTCAGCACAGCTCAACAATTTGCTGTAGAATGTCTCTGTCCACTGTATAGCGCTACACTATCTCCAGTTCATGTAACCTCTGGTAGGTTACCCTGGGTCTGTACACTCTTCTCCTTCTCCTCACTGTAGGTTGGTCATCAGCATTCACATCCTCACCACCCTCAGTCTCTTCCACATATTGATGTATGAGAGCAACAGCAGCCCCTAACATTTTGTTAGTTTTGACAGGTAAAATTTCCCCATCTGTGTACACTGGTGGTGTAGAGTTTGTGGGAAAAACCAGACTGGAAGGTATTTGCATAGTTCATAAAGTATACTAGGCTGTTCCATATCTAATTGGCTGATTCTGATACATTTCACCTGCCAGCTATGCTAGTTCTCCTTGATTGCCTTCCTACTGCTGTTTCCCCAAAAACCAGTCTGAAAGGTGTTTGCATAGTTTATAGTAGTGTGCTGGGCTGCTGCATGTGTATTTGGCTGATTATGATACATTCCACCTGACAGCTATGCTAGAGCTTCTTGATTGCCTTTTTACTGCTGTTTTCCCTTCCCATTCACTTCCCATTTAAGCCCAGAGGTGTGCCTTACATACCCTGTGCTCAGATGTGCACAGAGCTGCTATTTCCTGTTTTTTTTTTGTTTAAAACCCGGTGCGTGGTTTGCACACCTGTTTAGGCTATGTACACAGTGCTGAGGAACATCTGACATACCCTCTTCCTTAGCCTTGCTTAGCTAAGGGCAAACATGAGCCACAGAGCTCCAATGAGCTTACAGCAAGCATGACACACCCCCTTATAGCTCTTAGACTTGCACTGTGGTATTGCTGCACCTACACGATTGGGTGCAAACTAACAGAGGAAATCTGTGATTCAGTATCAATCCCCTCATTTGCATAAAACAGAATGCTAATTCATAGTTACCACACTCACACTCAGCCTTCCCCCTTAGCAGCCACTACTCCCTGATATTGTTGTTTTATGCATGTGCATGCCATTGACTATCATGGCAAAATGCTGATTTGGGTTTAAAAGCTTATTTTCGGCCCGATCCCATTTGCGCACCGCTGCCCTATGCTTAAACAGCTGAAATCAGACAAAAAAAAAATAAAAGTTATTTTTTATAATTTTGCAACTATTTATCATGCCAGTGGTGATATATTTAGCCATCAGCATGCCTACTCCATTGAATATATGCTTTCTTTGGAGCTGTCATGCCTCCGTTTTGTAATTTGCAGAAATGTATTTGGTTAGTAACCGAATGCATTTCTGCAGGTTACACTGTTCCTGCACAGATGCCTGCCTGCTTTCTGGATCGCTAATTCACCTCAATTGCATGGTTTTCACCCACAAATGGGGTAATTCACATATAGCAGTGGTGCCTGTGCAGGAATAGTGTAAGAGCACTCGTGCATGTGCCGTGAGCTCATTCCTGGATCGCTCGGTGGCCATATTGGGTGCAGCAGCTCTTGCACTATTCCTGCACATCGTGCACAGTTTTTCTGACAAGAGAAATACAGTTCTAAGCAGCACAATCCACCCCTTATATCAAAGTTTTAACTATCAAAAATAAAAAGAAATCTCTTCATTTATTCATTTGTTCTTTCTGTGATACTCACTTTAAAACTTGGTCATTGGGGAGATGGAATCCAACCCTGAACTGTGGGGGACAAGGTAGGAAACATAATCCTAGATGGGACAACAGTCTAGTTCAAGGTGCATCCATATACTCACTCACACACAGCATTCATGCCTATGAGAAGTTGGAGGATTGCCAGTTCAATTAGGAAACATGTTGTTTCAGTGAAGTTAGTTTGGATGAGTGCATATTGGCCAAAAAGTTTAACCAAAAAAAACCAAACAATGTTGGCGATGGTGGAGGATTCCTGTTGTGGGACCTCAGAGTAGGTATATTTAGGTTTGGAGGATATAGGGGTGTTCCCCCACATGAAGGGTGCAGGGCAGCAAGCAAGTTTTTTTTTTTTTTATTTTTCCCACATGTTTTCGGCTAGTTTTTTTCAGTGGATTTGCAACTGACAAAATATTGTTGAGCTATCAACACAAATCCTTCAATTACACCATACCTTTAGCATATGGGAGAAAAATAGTACGTGTCAAAAACTCAAATAGATAAGGGAGGGCATACAGACTTTGCAAAGGAAGCACTCCAGCCGGGAACCAATTGGAGACTAAAGTTTTGTGAGAGAGCAGTTTTATCTGCTACACAACTGGGTCACCCTGGTCAAAATCTACTGGCTGCATAAGTCTTCCTGGCTAAAATATTTTTCTACTGATATTCCTAAACCAGACTGTAAAATTAAAAATGAGAAACATGCAGGTTCTAGGGGCACATTGTCTTTTGCAGTAAAAGGCCATTAAACTTCCTCTTCAAATTTTGTATAATATGTTAATGTCTGTCAGTTAGTGCAGAGGATTAAGACTTTGAGCTATTGACAGGTGGAATGCAGAGTTTGATTCCCTTAGCCTACATTTACCTAATATTCAACTTTGAGCAAATGACTTAACTAGACAATGCTTTGGGACATTGGTCTAGGGTCCTCAATGGTTTCCAGGATCACTTGCCCAATAACCACATATGAATCTACAAGTAAGTGACTTTTTATTTAATTCTCTTACTATGGACACTCTTCAAAAATTATTGACAAATACCATCCTTAATTGTTATGGGCTTATTTATTTGTTTATTGTAGTATTTTCCATTTGTTAGATCCTGCTAGGCCTGTGACTTTTTTTTTCAAGGAGAGTCTCAAGATACTTTTTATACTAATTAGGGGGACTTTGGCAATAAGATCAGTGAAATCCTCCAACTCTTTCTGTAGGGGCAATTCCATAATTTCAGAGTAATAGTGTCTGACTTAGAATAGAACAGCTCTTCAGTAGGCAGGTCACAGAATTAAATTGTTGAGAAAAGAAAATAGGACTGTGGAATCTAATTAAAGCAGATATATTTATTTTATTTATCATTTGTTAACTGAGTTAGTCCACTAAGCTTGTAGCTCTTTCCAGGAAGGAGACCCAAGGTGGTACTTATACTATTAGGGGAAATATGGCTAGGACATTGGGAGCCTCCCTAACTGTTTTTGATAGGTGTCATGGGATCTTTTACTTCCACCAGCTCAAACTGATGGAACATTTAATCTGAGGGGCAGCATACTCAGGGGTGCAACACTGCATTGCAGTGTCAGCAATCAGTGTAACTGGTGTGAGAGTAGAACCCACAGCCTTCTACGGATGCAGATATGCTGATAAAGGATCCCAGGGAAGAAGTAGTCTTATGCTGATTGTCTGATTTAAGTGGAGAAGCAAAACCTGAGCTGGAATATAGTGACAATTTGGTTTTCCTTCCATTTTTTTCTTGTTTACCACTCATTTCTCTCTTTTATATTTTTAGAACTCTTCACACTGTACATATAAAAATTTCCCAATCATTTGCAACTGTCACTCTCTTTCACCTTCTTTATTACCCAGATAAAATGCATTGATACTATAAGATTGTTTAGATTTAAAGTTCCTTCTTCTGCCTTATTGCACACCATCCATCTTTTAACTGGATTCATCATTGAACCTCAAATAAAATAAAAAAAAACAACCTTCTAACAGCTGTTTCTCTATTTTTAACTAGAAACATGTATACCTCTCTAAATATGCTAATTTTCTTAATATACATCCTTTTTGTTAAATGATAGATTAAAACATCTCTGCCATGATAGCAATTATTATTTCTTCCAGCATTATTTTCCACTGTTCTAATGTATTTTACACTTTTCAAATTTCACTTCTAATAATACACTTCCTTCCTAATATATTATACTCATTTTCATAGTTTTATCAAACCTTTTGCTTTTTGCCTTGTCTGTTATATTAATGTGTATGTGACAATGTGGGGTATTGCCAGCTATGCCAAGAGAAGTAGAGCAGTGGATGTGTAACATGTGCCAGCACAGCTAGCTGGAATTTTGTAAAGAATTATGTGTCATTTGTATATCAAACTGATTTTTACAGACGTCTGTGTTGAAAAATGTATTTGTAAAGTTGCTTGTGTTAAAAATGTATCAACTGTGTGTCCTGTTGGACAGAAAAGAAATATATACTTATATCAGCCTATACTGTACTGTAACTGATTAAATGTATACATTGTAACAGAGAATACTGGAGGAGAAGAGGTTAAGCTCAGCTGCAGTTAACTTTGAAGAATAGTAAGAAATTAAATTACTTAATTTAGGCCATAAAGATTGTATCTTACACTTTTGATTGCAGGGAAAACAAGCACTAGAAAGTCTTCTGTATTGTCTTTAGTGGTCAACTAATTGCTACTCTGGAAGGGTAGAAGTTTGAAATTGTTTTATTACTTCCAGGAGCTGCAGCAGATCTTAGCAAGGCTGTCCATGTGTGTATTATTGACACATATGTGTTAAATCCTGACAGCTTCTATCCAAGGGGGACATGGGAACCAGAAGTCAGATGAACAGATGTATGTAATGTCATTCTGTAATCTATCACTAAAAAGGATATTGTAATACTAGGCTAGACTAAAGTCTCATTGCACTCTGTTCTTGGAACCTGACAAGGTAGGGACCCTCACCTACTTCACCTTGCCTTGCTGTAGTAAGGGATCAGGAAATAGTAATTCTGTAGATCACTCAATAAATATAGTGAAATTAGTTAAGCACTGTTTTTTTCTGTATCTGTGTGAATCTATTCATCTGTGTTATTTTAATATTTTCTGTGACTGAAACTCTGGTATTTACTGTAAATAGATATTCAGTATTTTCATGTTCTTTTCTTATTTATTATTAAATATATTTAAACTTTTCATTGTGGCTGGTCTTTTAGAGAATATTTTAATCTCTGAGAGTACTTATATATATATATATATATATATATATATATATATATATATATATATATATATTTGGTGACACTGCAGCCACTCTCGAAAAGCCTTGCTGTTTGGTCATTTGTATTAATATTAATTTCACTCAGTATAATTGGGTACCTCTGAAAGAGCATTAGAGTAGCTGGCTTTGGAGTCTCTGGTGTTGGTGTAACTAACATATAGTCTTAGCGGAAGGGGGCATAGCTAGTAAATCTGTGCCAGTCTTTCCCAGAGGTTTGTGTGTGTGTGTGTGTGTGTGTGTGTGTGTGTGTGTGTGTGTGTGTGTGTGTGTGTGTGTGTGTGTGTGTGTGTGTGTGTGTGTGTGTGTGTGTGTGTGTGTGTGTGTGTGTGCGTGTGTATGAAAATCAAATCTCAACATCTCAAAGAGTGTGTGTGTATCAGCTGTTTGAGGCAGAGACACAAAGCACTGGTTTCACAGAAAAGGTGCTGGAGAACTTGGCTTGAACACTCTGCTGAGGTCTCAATTCTGTCTGTGCCAGTGGGGAGTCTTACTGGGGACCTTGAGGGAGACAAATAGAGAAATCCAGACCCTGGACTGAGTGTGTTCCCTGTGTGCTCTTAAGAGAAATTGTGCTTGATGCAGAGAGCTGCATCTGGAAATATTGGGTGAATCCATATTTTTTCCAAGTGAACATCCCTCTCCAGCACCAGTGGTGAGGATTCAGGCTCCTTGATTACTGGCCCAAAATGGAGATGTCATATATTGGTGAGCAGTGGTGTGGATATTAATTGAACTTCTGTAGCCTGTAGGCAGTTGTCACTGAAGGTGGGTATACTCTCAAAAATCCACAGGGTAAACATTCAGAGTTTCATTTTCACAACAGTTTTTATTTATTTTTTGTTAATTTAGTTTAGTCAGGGAAACCAGGCAAGTATGCCAGCAGAAGATTATGGCAAACTGGCAAAGACCCAGCTGACCAAGGTGTGTGAAGCTGGAGGCCAAACATTGGGAACATACCTTTCAACCTCTTAGAGCAAGAAATCTGGACAAAACCTGACATAATGGGGGGACAAATGCCCAAAAATAGGGACAGATTTTAAATGTTGCTCTTAGAAACTTAAAAGGTTACTAGAATAAAATGAGTTCTCTTAGCATGCATTTTTATGAAATATGTGAAGCCTGAAACTGAAATGTATGTCATTATTTAGTGACGTCAGTCCTCAGATCACACTAGCGATTTACCAGAAAACCACTGGTTTTATAAGGAATGGACCAAAAATATGAGGATAAAATCCGGGCAGTTGAGAGGTATGGTTGGGAATTAGAATCAGCAGAGAGAATGCAACATTTGGAGACTTAAAAAAATGTGAAGCAGCGTTAACATGAGAGGGAGATACTGACTTTTCAGTAGGGTCATGGAGGAAATGGGAAAGGGAATAATTGAATCCCAGAAGCAATAAAGGTCAGTAAATTTCTTCCAAAGTTTAGAGAGGGTGATAATTTTGATAGTTTTATTCATATACTTGAAAGAGTATGCCAACAATATAATGTTGACCAAGGGCTTTTGGTATGGTTACTGACCCCCTTACTCTATGGGAAAGCTGTAACTGCTGTTTCTAAATTGTCTGATATTGATTGTTTAAACTATGATAAAATAAAGAAATGTTTACTTGAATGCTTTAAGTTAACACCTGAAGCTTACAGAAAAAAGTTTCTTTAAGCATAGACGCAAGGCAGATGAAAGTGTGTGTGATTATATTACTGCGTTAAGCACTTATTTTCATAGGTAGGTGAGTGGGTGTCAGGTCCCCACTTTTGAAGGGCTGGCAGACCTTATGGTGAATGAACAAGCCATTAGCTCTTTGCCTGAGGACATGAGAATCTGGTTGTCAGACTGAGAATGTAACTCTGCAGATGCGCTGGGGAAAAAGGGGATCCCTACTTAGCAAGCAAGGCATCACTGCACAGGATAGGGATACCCAATGCTGCACATGGATATAAGGGAACCCATGGTGGCCAGCCTAAACCACCCCAACAGAGTCCACCAGTAACAGGGGAAGGGTCTATATTAAAATTGCGAAACCTCACTTAGGTGAATACGGAAATGTAGACACATATATAGCGAACCGGGAAAACACCGAACATCCTGAAGTGCGAAATTCGAAATGTCGAATCATCATAGTTGGCCAACCCCACCGCCCGCTACGTACTACCTACCCAACCACATTTCCCCATATCTACACTTCACCCATATATCCCATATTCTAATCAAACATTTGCTGCACACAAATGTATCTAACTATAAGCAAACAACACCCAACTACAGGAAAAGTATAAATTATGTATACATTCAGCTGCATAACTATATTACTATACATACACTTAACATAACCCTACTTCTAACCCTAAAGTAAAGGTTGCACGTATTACTATGTATGCACTTACCTTAACCCGCACACTAACCCTAAGGTCCGTAACTATTGCACACACGTTAGGGAGGTATACCAGATAAGGGCCAACTATGATGATTTGAAATTTCGAATTTCATGCTTCAGGATGTTCAGTGTTTTCGCGGTTCACTATATATGTGTCGACGTTTCCGTATTCGCATAAGTGAGGTTTCACGATTTTAATATAGACCCCAGGAGAACCCACTAGTTCAGGTACACAGCCAGGATCAAGGAGTTAAATGTTTTAAATGTAACATGTGGGGCCATGTATGATATATATGTCCACAAAGGCAAGGTGGGGAACAAAAGGTGGGTGAGCCAGCAAGTGGGAATAACAGTATTCCAGTGGTAAGTTGTCTGGAGACAACAGGGGTACCAAACTATCACCAGAGTTTATATCTGATCTTAGTAGATGGAAAAAAGGCCACTGCTAAGAGAGGCACACCCTCTGACATAACCATTGTGAAGCCCACAGTGGTTAAAGAGGAGAAGTACTTGCTTGGGCAGTCCACTCCAGTCAGAGGTTTAGGAGGGACCCCATTCCAAATGCCTTTGGCCAGGGTTTACCTTGACTGGGAGGATGGAAAAGGAAGCCAGCAAGTAGGTGTGTTTGAGGATATCCCTGCAAATGTCTTGATAGGGAATAATTCTGATAATGCAGTACCTTGTGTACATGCAGTTACATGCAGTCAGGCTTGGAGACAGCCATGTGGGGCTGGTAGCCTGGGGGAGACCCAGACAGACCTCACACCTGAAGTCAGGGCTGGTGACATGGCTATTTCAGGGAGGAAGCTACCCTGTAGCAGTGAGCCTGAAAGTGAGCCACAGCTGCTGGTAGATACTGGTGTTCCCTTGGACAAGGTGACTGCAAGAGCAGAGGTGAGTGGTAGTACCCAGGCTGACAGTGAGGCACCACTTTCAGATGATACCAGGCAGCCTGTCTCAACAGCTCCACTTCCACAGGAAGTCTGGTAGCCTCTGACAGTGGTGCCTCACTGTCACCCTGGGTGTTACCACTCACCTCTGCTCTTGGAGTCACCCTACACTAAGAGGCTTAAGGGAGGTAGCTAGGGAGGTGCCTGATTCTCAAGGAAAAGGGGACCATGTATACTGCAACCGATGGTTACTGTATACAGAGTGGACCTCTGAGGGAGGGCTAGTGGGTGAGGTGGTAGTGCCGAGAGCCTACCATCTGGCATAGCACATGGCATTCCTTTTGCTGGTCATATGGGCATACAGCATCCCAAGAGACAGATTATGCAGAACTTTTACTGGCCTCAGATTGTAAGGGATGTAACAGGGTACTGCAGGACCTGTGAGCAGTGCCAAAAAAATAGGCAAGGCAGGAGACAAGGTCAAAGCTCCTTTGATGCCTTTGCCTATGATTGAGGAGCTGTTCCAGAAGGTAGCTATGGATATTGTGGGACCTCTGAGTACCCCAAGCTCCACAGGGAAGAAGTATATACTGGTGGTAGTAGATTATGCTGCTGGATACCCTGACATGGTGGTTCGGTCCTCCATCAAGGCAGGGAAGGTGGCAAATGCTTTGTTAGAGATTTACAGCAGGGTAGGTTTCCCAAGAGAAATACTGACTGACAGAGGTGTCAATTTCATGTCAGACCTGCTGGCATGTCTGTGGAAGCACTGTGGGGTTAAACACCTAAAGACCACCCCCTACCTGGTCTTGTGGAGAGGTTAAACTCTATACTAAAGACCATGCTGCATGCATTTGCATTCCAGTTTAAAAGAAAGTGGGACAAATATTTGCCCCATCTGCTGTTTGCATACAGAGAGGTACCCCAAGAATCCACAGGTTTTTCACCCTTTGAGTTGCTGTATGGGCATAAGGTGAGGGGGCCTTTAGATTTGATTCATGATAAGTGGAAGGGTGAGTGTGAATCCCACAGGGAGTCTGTTGTGGCATATGTCCTAAACCTCAGGACAAGGCTTAGGGAGCTCATGGGCCTGGCCCAGGAGAACCTGGCAGGAGCCCAACAGCAGAAAATGGTCTGTTATGACCGGAATGGTTAAGCTCAAGAGTATGCTGTGGGACAGCAGGTGATGGTTCTCATTCCTGTGAGACACAATAAGCTGCAGGCAGCTTGGGAGGGACCCTTCAAAGTGGTAGGGAAGGTCAGTGATGTTAACTACATGGTAGGATTGCTAGGCAGGAGGCAGGAGCACAAACTGTACCATGTTAACATGATGAAGCCTTACCATGAGAGGGAGGCCCTGGTGCTTGATATTTGCAGTGGGTGGCAGGAGGAGTCTGAGGGGGATTTGGTGAATGATCTCTTCATTGAGGCTCGGACTGACACCTCAGTGGAAAGGGTAGCAATGTCCCAGTGGCTATCCCCTACCCAGGTTTGAGAAATCCAAGCAGTGTTACAGGGGTTTGAGGGCATGTTCACTGGGAAACTTGGGTGTGCCCACCTGGTGCAGCACCATGTGGATAAAGGACCCCAAAGGCCTATCAAGCAAGCCCTTTACAAGGTGCCTGAGTGAGTCAGGCAGACTTTGAGGGAGGAGATACAGGAAATGTTGGAATTGGGGGTAATCCAGGAATCCAGCAGTCCCTGGGCCTCCCCAGTGGTGCTGGTACCAAAGAAAGATGGTAGCATCAGGTTCTGTGTGGACTACAGGAAACTAAATAGTCACACAGGATCAGATGCTTACCCCATGCCTAGGGCAGATGAAGCCTTAGAGCAGCTGGGTGGGGCTAAGTATCTGAGCACTACTGATCTGACCAAGGGCTACTGGCAGGTGTCCTTGACTCCAACCACTAGAGAGAGCTCAGCCTTTGTGACTTCTTTTGGATTATACAAGTTCACAAAGATGTCCTTTGGGATGAAAAATTCCCCATCACCTTCCAGAGGCTGGTGGATATGGCAGAGGTCTCCTACCTGGGACATAGAGTAGGGAGTAGTAAGATCAGGCCAGAACCTGCCAAAGTGGAAGCCATTCAGGTGTGGCCTGCTCCAGTTACCAAAAAGTAGGTTAGGGGTCCTTCCTTGTATAGTACAACAATTACATAAATCTATATTTTGCAGTCTCTGATCATATCAGATCAGCTTTTCCAGCATATCCACTGTTTCAGGTTATGCCTCTTTGACATTACATATACATTTTTTTAAATTGCTTATATACTGCAAACAACCTTGTCATATAGGTCCTGTTGTGTAGCCCTCATATATTCAGCAGCCGATGTGCCAAAGGTGGTTTATCTTTATAGGTCTTGTTTCAGCGAGTTTTTTCCACTTGTTTGCATTCAGCTTCTGGTCTCATTAAGTGCTTTGGCGGTAGTGGATCCTGTTTTACAAGCATTTACTGTACTGGCATTTATATCATGAGGCAGGCTACATCTTTCCTTTAACTCAGTCTTAACATTTTGTATTCAAATCTTTTTCAAAAGCAAAAAAAAAAAAAATCATGCTTATTAGACGTAAAGAAAGTTGCTTGCCAAAACCCTTTTGTGTACTCTTGTGTGGCAAGAGATGGGATAATACTTGGGAAAAATGCATGGTGTTCATAAATAACAAAACATGTAGATTTATGGCCAGATTTACTACAAAGCCTGCAAGTTTTCCCACTGTCTTGAAATGTATTGTATATGGTGGGAAATCAATGTGAAACTAGGGAATCAGTTCTGTTATCAAAAGCCCCTGCTCTTTCCTCAAAGGTATTTATAGCTATCACTTTTCTCTTTATTTGGTAAAACACTGCACTGACTGAAGGGATGGATATGATACTGAATTGAAATGTGGTTTTTATCATGTAGGATGCATTCAGGCTCATCATATATATTCATAACAGAGCTGTAATATATGGAAAGGATGAACTTGGATTGGTGGTAAATAAACAAAACCAAATCTGACTTTCTTATCCGATATTCTAAGGTACTGAGTGCAGTTGTTTAATCCATTCTACAGCCCTAATACTATCCTTAAATAAAATAAAATCAGTTTAGAACCCCCTTAAAAGTGGGTTGAGCTGCTGGCTTGAAAAATTAGTTGGAAAGAGCATACATTTGTAGTGTTTACAAATTTTACTTAGCTGTTTTTAAGTTCTGCTTTCCTTCAGTGTTCAAGTGTAAATTATGTATAGCCTTCCAAGACTGCCAGACCTAAAACAACAGAAGGATGAATGAGCAGAAATTGTTATAAACTGCACCATAGATCACATAAATTTCACAATCAGTAACAGAGGCCCACTGAGATAAAATTTCTTAGAGAATCAGCAAAACTTGCAGTCACACTACTAGACAATGAATGTTCTCCAGCAGGGTGATAATGTATAGCTAGAGCTCAGTAAAAAACATGTCTGTTGCCACTTCATGGCAGCTTAGCTGTGAAATCCAGACAGAAAAAAACAAACAATAGACATGTTTTACATTCCCTAAATGCAGTTTTGCTGTATATCAAGTATAAAATAAAAGAAGGAATAAATAAAAAAGTAACAGGAATGTGTGTGTGTGTGTGTGTGTGTGTGTGTGTGTGTGTGTGTGTGTGTGTGTGTGTGTGTGTGTGTGTGTGTGTGAGAGAGAGAGAGAGAGAGAGACAGAGGCAGTGAACATCTCAACTTCTTTCAGCTGCAACAGGAGTCTGTCAATATGAATTTTCTTAACAATATAAAGTATGAAACACTAATGTCTTGCATTATTGATTGACTGTAATCTTCTGTGATTTACCAGAAAATCAAATATCATATGATGGACAGAGCAAAACTATGCAGCAAAATCAGAGAACGTTAAGAGCCATGGTGTGTGTGTGTGTGTGTGTGTGTGTGTGTGTGTGTGTGTGTGTGTGTGTGTGTGTGTGTGTGTGTGTGTGTGTGTGTGTGTGTGTGTGTGTGTGTGTGTGTGTGTGTGTGTGTGTGTGTGTGTGTGTGTGTGTGTGTGTGTGTGTGTGTGTGTGTATGCACGCACACATATGTGTATGTGTTTTTATGCATATGTGTGTGTGTGTGTGTGTCTATGCTTCTGAATGTGCTTGTGAGAGTGGATGTGTGTGTGTGTGTATTTGTCTATGAGTGTGTATGTCTTCATGCATGTGTGGACATTACTTATATAACTTATACTTTGGATGTAAAATACTTCCCCCTGCGACAATTACATATACTATAGCAAGTTTTAAGCATTGGACGGAGAAACTATTTTACATCAAAAATATAAGCAAATACACAACAGTTTAACAGCCTGTTCTCTAAGTATAATAAAGCCCTCCAGGGTGGATGTTATCAGGGAAATAATACCATGCCAGGGGGTGGTAATGTGCTCCACTTGTGATATTGGGCCTCATGTCACTCATGGGTGGGTGTTAATTCTCTGATAAAACTCACCCTTTAGGGCATTATAAGTAGTTTATAACTGTTCTTGACTTAGCCTTGGCTACTTAAAGTAACTGGCAATGATTCTTCAAACAGTAGGAGAAAAAATCTATATCCTGAACAATGATAAAAGTCATACAGCACTGTAAAACATTAATAAAAGGGTACAAAAAGCACCTAGCAGACTTTTCTCTCCTAGAGATTTATATTACATAACATTCATTATAAAATGAAAGCAAGAATTCACAAGTTGATGACAATAACTCACCAACAGTTCAACAAACAAATACACATGTTGGGACAAAAAAGTGATTGTAAAAATTTCCTTCCATTCCTAGTGCAGAATTATTTCACAGTAAATGAGTGAAACAATTTACTAAAAAAAAAGAAAATTCATTTTATGGAAAAAAAGGGCTACCAGAAAGTTTAATCTGTTGAGGGAAATGAGCTATCATACATCTTTTCCTTTTCAGTTACTTCTTGCTTGCTACTTCTTTAGACAATATCTGCTTTCCTCTCTGCTCACAATGAGTACAAGAAATGTCAGTTTAAAATCTCTATGTGTTCATACATTTGAAGGCAATAATGCTGAATTCCTGATGCGAGAGGTGATGTCCAGTATAACCTGCATATTTATATCATAGAGATTGTTTTAAAGTTTATATAAAAACTACAGAAAATAATCTACTAAAACATGGATAGGAAATGTGGTGCTGCTCTTAAACTATCAATGCACAATAGAAATAATATTTCAGCAGCACTTCAGACATCGCCATGCACACACTCATTCATTCTGTCTCTCGCACACACACATGCACGTACGCACACACACACACACACACACACACACACACACACACACACACACACACACACACACACACACACACACACACACACACAGATACACATGTACAAATACATACACTCACACACACATACGTATGCACACATACATTCATGCACACACACGTGCACACACGCGCAAATGCACATGCACAAACACATACACACACAGGTGCAAATGCACACATACATGCACACACATATATGTAAATACACATGTGCAAAGATATACACACACATACACACATTGATATACAAATGCACATATAGAAACACACACACATGCATACACACACATAAATACATAAATCAACTTGTACAAATGTACACACACACAAATGCACATGTGCAAACACATACATGCACAAACATATTGATAATTGTTTACTAAAACAATTTAAATTAATTATTTTGCATTATTTTTCAGAAGTATGTTCAATTACTAAATGTAGAGAAAACAAAACATAAAACATATAAAAGAGAAAACAACAGGTGACCAAATGTATAATTGCAATTATAAATGGGGGTGGGGGGTATGGTTTATACTTATTTTATGCTAAGGGAGATAGTACTCATGGGTATGTACTTTACAACCTATCTCTCCATCATTAACCAATTCCTTTTTTTGACATATAATGATTTGAGAAAACCAACAAGATACTGTAATTTGAAAACAAGTAATAGCCCAAATAATGAAGTCCTTATTCATAGGTTCATAGATTAGTCTAAGCTAACTGCCCTTGTGAACCATTTTAAGCCTAGCCAATTATCCCTTGTGAGAATCAGACCCTGCACCTTGTGTTTGTAAGGCAAACACCTTAACCATTAGGCCACCATTCATAGATTAGTACTAAGCTAACTGCCCTTGCAAGCCATTTTAAGCCTAGCCAATTATCCCTTGTGAGAATCAAACCCTGCACCTTGTGTATGTAAGGCAAACACCTTAACCATTAGGCCACCCTCCCAACCCTAAAAAGCATTGCTCCCTACACAGACATAGAAGCACATACACAAACATCCACACCTGTCATGTGTGGGAATAGAACCCCTACCAAAGCTCTATATCACACCACAGCATTACACTGTTATAGAACATACCACAGGGATTACTAATTCACCATCTATGTCAGAGTATACTATAACCTGACCACTGAATTCTGCATTAAACAGACAAGAGAAGAAAGTCAGCAGTACAATAAACACAATTTATTAGATATTACCATGCATACTTCAAAGCCATGATTTATGCTGAAACACTGGCCAGTCCTGACATGTCCTCTTCAGCAGCAACACATCAGAGTTTATATGGTAAAACTATTAAAATCTGTGTAACGTGTAACCATGATGATTACCATAATCGCTGTCTCAATTCTGCACTGAAAGGAAATGATCCAAGGCAACAGTGAAAAGTAATTTTTTTATGCTGAATGATTTGTGTGGCAGTTACAATATTACTCACCATGTTGGTTGCCTAGACTCAGGAAAGTGCCCATAATGCTTATGCTATTTGGAGATGGGAGGAGATTGGATTAAATGACCCTTAGCATAAACTTAGTTGTTTCAAGAGTGCTCATGTGGATGTGTGTTTTTTCATTTTTCATGTGATTTGTCTGTGGTTATATTAAAGGATTTGGCTCTGGTGGTCTGTCTCATCTGAAGTGTTCCCTGTGGAGTTTTTTTCAAATAATTATATTAATTTTAACATATTTACTCTCTCTCTCTCTTTCTCTCTCTCTCTCTCTCTCTATATATATATATATATAAAAGAGGAAGGAAGATTCACATTTTGTTACATAACAATTGACATTTTTCAAATCATCAAAAACGAACTTCAAAACTGGTTTTCTTTATATTTAACTGTGAACATCGACAATCTATCTCAACAAAAAGATTTTATAACGCTATTTTCAGTCCTTAACTTTTTAACTTCATTTTCATTATTATGTGGAATAGTGGCTAATTCTATGAAATAATTGAAAAATGGAACTGAGTCAGATTTCCATTTTCTAGTAAGTACTTTTCTAGCAACTGATAGGACATCCCAGAACATACAATAGTGATTGTTACTTATAACAGAAGGTATTGGAGCATTTACCAGAATTGCTGCTCTTGTAAAATCCCATTTATCTGTCCATATTACCTTGAAGAAATTATTTGTATCCTTCCAATACTTATGAGCTTTTTTCATACTCCACAAATTTATGTATCTCATCTGCTTTGGTTATTTTACCACATCACCAGCATTTAGAAAATTTCTAGCTTACTAAATGTTGATATTTGTAATGGTGTAATGAAACTTCTTTGAAAATATTTCCATGTGAAAATTTGCAATATAAACCTGAGAAAGATAAACCTATAGATTTTAATATCAAAATTCAGTTTTTTTCTCATTAGATAGACCTTCTGCCTCCCTTGGTTTAATAAAATTCCAAAATCTATTTTCAAGGTTACTTTTATTGTTATTATGATATGACAGGATTTAAAGATACCCCCTTTAAATGTAATATTCCCTTGTATAACAGATATCAAGTATTTAAATATTTTAGGAAAATTATGTTTTTCATTCTCATTTATAAAACACAGTTTACCTTTTTACATTTTTTTATGTATACTATATAATGTTAATCTAGGAGTATTATCCATACTATGTTTTCTCATCATTTGGTCTAATATTAACAATGAACCTCTATTTAAACAATCATGCCAAAATGTTATATTTTTATTTTTATTAAGGTTTTGACTTTCTGTGAATCCCAGTGTACATGCAATTGGGAAGCTTCCATTTTTTTAAGTCATGGGAAACAAACAGTTTCTAAAAATGTTCAATATATTCATCATATAACTTGAAATCAATTTTTCTTTTATATTCGTGTCTATATCATTTTAATAACCATAAGAATTTATTATTTATGATTTCATTTTTACATAAATCATTATATGTAATTTTTTATTATTATATTATATATCATTATTATAGTATATATATATATATATATATATATATATATATATATATGGATCACCTTTATATCCCCGAAATCGCATTTCGCTGACACACTAATCACCGACACCAAAAGACCGACAACTAAAAATACCGACAACGCAAAACACCGAAAACCATTACACCAACACACTACACGTAAACAACACAGTACACTACATAACATATCCACTATCCCTAACCCAAACCCTAACCCTAAGGTCCAACACTACCGCACACTTACCCTACCTGCACCCTAACCCTAACTCACTTACCCACCCCTAACCCCAAGATCCGACACTACCGCACACTCACCCTACCTGCACCCTAACCCTAACTCACTTACCCACCCCTAACCCCAAGGTCTGACACTACCGCACACTCACCCTACCTGCACCCTAACCCTAACTCACTTAACCCACCCCTAAACCCACAGTCCCTCACTATCGCACACTTACCTGTCCGCTCCCTAACACTAAATCCCTCACTCGATCGCACACTTACCGAGTCCGTCGCGTTCTCACCTTGTCGGTCATCTGCGTTGTCGGTGTTTTCGTCCCGTCGGATTCCGTGTCGGTGAAACGCGTTGTCGGGCATCTGAAGGTGACCCATATATATATATATATATATATATATATATATATATATATATATATATATATATATATACATTCTTTCCATACTTTTTTCTATCTTGCATTAGCATTCTACTCTTTTTGGATAGCCAGACTGCATTATTTGTTTTTACTCTCTTCCTTCTAGGAGGGGCAAGGCTATTTAGGATATTTAGGAACGTTGTATTTTATTCATTTACAGCATGATCTTAGGAGAGAATGTTTAGAGTGTTCCATTAATAGATGATAGGGTAGTAATGAATATTTCTGGGTTAAACTTGATGTGTTTGGTGTTGTTTTACAAACATACTGTTTAAGTAGATGTGTGAGATGTCTGGTTGTATAGATTGGGAGATGGTCACTGAGGGAGTCTGACAATGTACCTGTGGTGATGAACTTGCTAGGGTCTGATACTAGGATCTGGTCTAATAAAGAATTTGATGTCTCGATATTATATATGGGACTATTAATTTGTTGTGTGAAACCATATAAGAGCATGTTAGATGTAAGGGAGTTAGAAGTTATGCCCAATCAATTGGCCTAGTAGTATTTTTCTTGTAGAACATTTATGGATATCCAATGCAGGGTATTTTCAGTGTAGCTGTGTTGTCACTAGAGGGATGAAAAGGACAGTAACACATATTTGTTTGCATTTTTTTTTCAGGAAAGTATCAGAAGCTCTGCTGAACTGAATTTTGGTATTGTTTTTTAGGGGGAAATGTGGTAGTTGTTGGGAAGTATTAAAGCAACACCACCACCACTTTTCCTCATTCTACTGTCATTACAGATGAAATTATAGCCGGAGGCATACTTTTGGAGTCATTTATGCTGGGTTTAAGCCATGTTTCAGTTATAGTGGGAATATCAGGCTTGTGTTCAGTAATCCAAAAATGTAGTTCAGTAGCTTTATTTCTTATGCTTTTAATGTTTTTGTTTTTCAGGATGTAATGCTAGAACTGAACATATTTTTATGGTATACTGAATTTCAATGAGAAATTAAGGGATGGTAACAAATTCACAAGAAAGAGGTAAATAGTAAATGATATTTTTGAATGCACATTGTGACTTGATCACATTGCATTGTCAGGGGTGAGTAGAGTGGGAGTAGTTGTATAGGAAGGGAGAAGACGTTAAGGAGGCATTGACATCACCTGACAGGTGAGCATACTGAATACCTGATTGGGGGTGTTGGACAAAATTGCATGCATGAGTCTGTATGTTGTTTTTGTCAAAGTTTTCCCTGATCCTTCCTGCAGCAGTTTAGGCTTGCTTTCATACTATTGCCTGGTTTTGATCTAAGACTCTCCAGTTGCCTTACTGTACAACTCTGAGCAATTCAAACAGACAAGGTTCTGTAATTGTCCTTGAAAAGGCACATTTGTGTATAATGAATTTAGTTGATTGACAAATAAAAATGCATTGCATAAGTTCGCAAGTTATAAAAGAAATCTTTCAGAAACCACAGCTGTTAATTTTGTTTAAAGAGGAGGAAGTAAAAAACGTCCACCAGCGAGGAAACTAGGACCAACAAATGTTAAAAGTCTTTATTGACGAGACACAAAGCAAAATATGTCAAGTGCTTTCGCTCGGTCAATACAGAGCTTTCTCAAGATAAAAAAACAAAGTACTGTTACATCATTAAATAAGTAAAATCGAATCATGTGATATACTAATTAACTAATTAGTAATTGTTAAACTGTTATTAAAAATGTATAATTATATTACTGCAACTCAGTTCATTTCTACTACCTATCAAACTAATAAAATATATATAGGTAGGGGAGGGTGGCCTAATGGTTAAGGTGTTTGCCTTGCAAGCACAAGGTGCAGGGTTTAAGTCTCACAAGGCATAATTGGCTAGGATTAAAATGGCTCGCAAGGGCAGTTAGCTTAGTACTAATCTATGAACCTATGAAGAAAATATGTTGTTTAATCTGAAAAGTTACGAAGAACATGTAATTTTTTATAAGCGTTTCGTGGATGATCTCTTTTTCTTATGGTGAGGTAATGTCCATGACTTACTTGCTTTTGAAATAGAGGTGAATCAATTAACATCATTTCTTAAATTTACTATAGCTTATTCACCAGACAGCATTTCCTTCTTGGATATTCATATTTGGCGTTTGCCTAGTGGAGATTTTAACACAGGGATGCACAGGAAGTCCTGTCATAGGAATAGTTTATTATGTAGGGATAGTATGCACCCACCACATGTTTTCAGGAATATCTTAAAAGGCCAAAGTATGAGAGTTTCTAGACTGAACTCATGCCCTGTACTTTTCAAGAAGGAGATGGATGGCTTAGTGAATAGATTTATGAATAGACATTATAAATGTGAAGAAGTCAATGAAGTATTTGCCCAGGTTTTGGATTTAAGACAAGGTAGTGCAGCTCCCATTTTTTCTGATATAGGTATGTCTGAGCATAGACTCAGAAGTAATATAACCTTGGGTTCAGAAACAAATGCTATTAGATACACACTCTGTTATACACAAGATACTTATGATATAAGACAGTGTATTAACAAACATTGGGATATTCTTAGATTGGATCCAGAAGTTTCACAATTTATAGAAGAACATCCCAGTTTTGCCTATAGAAATAAGAAGAATTTGCATAGATTACTTTGTTGTTCAGATTATAAAACCAAAGATATATATCCTGGATTTCAAGGTACTAATCCATGTTATAAATGCAATTATTGCAAGTATGTATCTAACATCTTCAGTTTTATACATCCAGTTACAGGAGAAATGTTTAACATCAAAGCTAATGCAAATTGTGGATCTAAACATCTGGTATATTTAGCGAGATGCGTATCTTGTACGTCCTTTTACATAGGAAAAACGGACAGGATGTTAAAAGAGCGTATTCGGGAACATCTTTACCAGATTCGAATAAAGTCACAAGTTAATGCATTGTCAAAGCATATTATAGATAATGATAGTATGCACAACTTTATATTTTCTGTTCTACAAATATTGCAACCTAGCCCCCGAGGGGGTGACATAAAGAATTTAACAGAATCTGTGGAAGCCCAATGGATTATAAAAACAAGGGCACATTGTTAATTAGTATATCACATGATTCGATTTTCCTTATTTAATGATGTAACAGTACTTTGTTTTTTTAGCTTGAGAAAGCTTGGTATTGACTGAGCAAAAGTGCTTGACATATTTTGCTTTGTGTCTCATCAATAAAGACTTTTAACGTTTGTTGGTCCTAGTTTCCTCGCTGGTTGTCGTTTTTTACTTCTTGGTCTTTTGGTGCTTTTTCTTTAAAGAGGAGTTATCTGTTGCTGGTTGTTTGAAATAAAAACGGAATTAGATGCATACATATAAATAATAATACATATGAAATAAATACTGAATTAGAGACATCTATACACAAACATTTACTGCCCATCCAAATGTTCTTTCCATTCTTGCTGTTAGCTGCCAAGAACCATGGAAACACAGAATAATATTAACATGATATTGTATAAGCTTGAGTAGAGATACATTATTTGTACTGATCTAATCATCTGGATGCTATTAACCAGGCTACTTATTTGCTAACTTCCACACTGCAAACAATGGCTGTTCAGATGTATGCAGGATGTAGTAACTGTGCTGCACTGACCAGTACTGATAAAAGAATTGTATCGCAGTTTTAAATTGTTATTGCATAGTGCTATACTGGGTAATGCTATGTACAGTAGTTCATGGTTTCATTGGTAATTACTAGGCAAGCTATTCTTGCAGGTTTTTTTAAGCCTAGCTAACATTCCTTTTGGGATAACCATTTGAAATGACAGGACCTTTTTACACTGAGTCCTGAAATGTGGAGATTGAATGGCCGAAAAAATGGACTTACATTTATCATTTCTTGGAATATTCCTTTTTCTTCAAAGTATGGCAATCTCAGACTTGGTATATATAAGAGTGAGGGTGTGGGAGGCTGGTCCCACACATTAGGTCTGTAGAGGAGCTTGTTCCCCTTCAAAAAAGAAGTTTAAAGGAGAACAAGTATGTTGAAGATTTGCTGTTCTCCTGTAGTTTCGGTCTCTTTTTTTTTTTATTTGTCATCGCTTGGCATTTTGAGTGCTGACATTTCAATAGGTAGCCCCCTTTTGATGCTTGAATTAACCTATCCCATTTGGTGTTAGATTGGTCTTATCCATCCCATGGTCAATACTTATATATTACTCCTAATGAGAATAACTTGGATCATACTACAGATAATTTGAAGGGGCCCAGGCATAGAATAAAGCGTTTTGGAACTACCTCTGTCCATTAGTAGTACAGGGGTCTTGGGGTAAATTTTCTGTTTCCCATCCGTAGATCCAAATTGCTCTTGAATATAGATGGGGATGAACTTTGTTTTACTTTAATGGGGAATCTGTTCCAGAGAGTGGTAGCCTCTGTGAGACATATCTGTCTCTAAACCATTCTGTTGATGTTGCAGAGCAGCTTTAGATCCCTAGGACAAATATTTCTGATGCTATTTTACAAGCTGATGTGCAATACATCCATCAGTATTGGGTCAGAGGATGCCTTGTATGCTTCAGGTCACCTCTTAGTAGTCCTAGTATGCTGAGTATAGTGACAGATCTTTGAGCTGGTCCATGTAGGATGTATTGTTTAGGCCTCGTATCCTTTTAGTGAAGTACCTCTGTGAGCATTCCAGTTGTTGCACGTCTGGACAAATACATGCCAAAGGGGGAATTATTTTCATTGACTGGATAATAAGGGTTGAATAAAGGGAGGTAATGACATCCCTAGCTCTTGACACAATTCCTTTGTTTATAAGCTGTGCAATATAGATGGACTCTCTTATGACAATGGACATGTGTAGACATAAGTCAATCTATGGTCATAAGTTCATAACAGTAATCAAGTGTATTACATATGCTGTGCTAATTATCAGTATATCTACAGGTGGCAATTATTAGATTCTCAGACTATGAAGTGTGTGAATAACAAGACCCCAAGGAAAACAATGCAGATGACTCTTTTCCATAGGAAATCATTGCTGGTGCAGTTTCTAAGCATGCACCAGCAGGTATTCCTTTTTTGGGAGACTTTTCTCCCCTCTTTGTGTTTATGCAATTGTAGATTTAGTATATGTAATGATACTGTGGTGGTGGTGCTGCGGTAGCATTGTCACCTCACAGTAAGACATTGTCCTGTTCGATTCTCAGCTAGAGCGTCTTCTGTGTGGAGACATGGGTGAATGGGCTTACCTTCATTGAAGGTTGTGTGTCAGGGCTGGCAACTCAGCACGTACAAATCTACTGCCAATCATTAGCGGACCGGAGTTCCGCTGTGGCGACCCCTAACCGGGAAAAGCCGAAAGACACAACAAAAAGATTTAGTATATGTAATCTTAGGGGTGTGGGGGTACTTGTTCCCTACAAAAAATGCTTGCAGACAGAGTTTTCACCCTTTTGATATTTCTGGTATTTTGCGTCTGGTAATGTGGTTCCTCTGTATTTTGTCAGTTAGGTTTATTTGCTTGCTTCCCTAGTTACATTGCTAGTGACTCTAAATTTCCACTTGCCTGCTGTGCTACTATGAGAAGGTTAAATAAGGAATGCTGTCAGTCTGCTCCTGAAACAGGCATTTGTGTGTCATAGATTTATAGGGATAATAAATAAAACTTTGCACTATACAGCTAGTGCAAAAAAAGTATTTCAAACTTCATTCCTGTCACTTTTTCTTTCACAACTGTCGGCTCACATTTTTGGCTATCAGTATCCTACCTACTACCTTATTTTATTTATTTATTTATTTAGTTTTAGTTTTATTTGTTGACCATGGTAGAGCATTGATTCCAGAAATCTGGAGTTCACCCTAGCTGAAAAGAAAGAGAGAGGTGATCACACTAGTTGGATTTATAGTGTTGTTTATCTTGACCAAAAATTAAGTTGCTATGATTGGAGATGTGGTCATAATTCTCTGTATTATTGTTCAGGAACCTCTTTTAATTAATTTGCTTTCAGAACAAAGCAGTTAAAGTAATTTATGAATTATGCATACAGGATTATGATCGGGTCTCCAGTCATAATGTACTTATGTGTTTGAGACTTTGATGCCAAGAAATTCACCTTGAAAGTGAAGCTTGAGAGGTGAATCTTGGCATTTTTGTCAAAAACACATAGTAAAAGGTTACGACAGGTGACCCAATTATAATTATTTATTGCGTTTGGAGATTTATCTGCTCCATGTATTACAAATTACAGAAAAAAAGATTGAGGAGTGTGAAGTGGATTACCAGCTTTGAAAGCAAACGAGTATAAGAGGGTGGCAGGACAAAGTGTTTTACTGACTTTGGAAGTCAGTAATGCATTTAGCGCCTTAACTTCTTTGCTTAAGAATTCTTGACAAATGCGAAAACAATCAATTGACAAAGGATAAAACAAACTGTGAAAGTTGTTAAATATTGCTGCAATTCACTTAAAATAGTTAATAGAATAGTAGGTTTTGCATTAACATGTATTGTCTGAACAATAAGTATGAAACTCTAAGTCTGGCATTACTGATGACACTAAGTCTGGCATTACTGATGGCATTTTACCATACTTCCTATTTATAAGCGTGACTGACCAACGCATCTAACAGCTTTTAAAAGCTGCTTTACCGTTTACTACTGTTGTTTGCAGTTGGCACTCTCTAATGTTAGTCCCTAGCATGAGACCCAATCTTAACAGCATTTAAGTGCACTTCAGAAGCATTTGTTAATCACCCCTTAGTACTGTTAGGATCCTGTCTTATTTTAGGGAAGCTCTTAACAAGTTTATTTTTTCCTGATTTTTAGATCTTAATTGTGGTAGTCCATGCACTATAGTGTTGCTATGATTAGTAATGATGTACAATACTTTTTTTAATTTAAAAAGTATTAACATATGTAGCACACTTATCAGGCTTGAACATGCAATTAAATCAACAAAAAGGCATCCAAGCATGTCAGTTTTACAGTCGTGTTGAAATACAACAGTTTAGTTGGCTGAATGTATAACCAGCTGGAGTCTATCAATCTCACATGTAAACTGTAATGGCCAGAGTACAGAAAACACTTTTACTGTGGTGTGTGTGTGTGTGTGTGGGGGGGGCACGTGCGCGTGTGTGTGTCTTTGAAATAACAGTTGCATTTATTTTTTATAATTCTTGTTACAAGCTAGATACTGATTATCACAATTTCTTAAAGCAACAGCTGTGATGTAATTACCCAACCTGTAACAAGAAAATTACTGCAGAACACATTTATTTTTGAATTTAGGGCTTTTAGCAATGCAATGCTCATCTAGGTGTTGAAGTTTTATTTTATCAAATCAAAATTATATAGAAATACATGCATGTTTTGCTGTATTATTTTAGCTATCTGGGATCAGAAATGGCTGTGATTCTTACAGCAAATGGTGTCACAAACAAAAACATCATGGGAAACTTTTCAAAGAAGCAGGTTTACAAATACAAAACAGAAGAAACAAGTGCCTCTAACACACATGGCTTAAAAAGAGGTATCTGTATCAAACTTGCTTTTAACAAATAAACAAAAAATCTGAAGTTGTTTATGTAGTGTGATATTCAGAAGTTGCTCTGAAAATTCCCCTACCACCCTCAGTGTGTAAATATTTCACAAATTTAAATTGAATTTTGTTTTACTTTTTGCAGAGAAGTACATTGGGAATGTTAAACAAACATGTGGAGCTGAAAGTAGAAATGAAAACAAACTTTTATATCTAAACATTCCCTGCTGCGTTTTAACACTTTGTATGAAAATCTGAGAAAATAACAATAGCATACTCAAATATAAACAGAGAGAAGGAAGCCAAGCAGGTCTGACAGGACAGCACAACTGTTGGATGTCACATTTTTTCTTGCAGATTACTGAAAGCAAATTGCCAGAGAGGGGAACAGTTATTGCATGTGACACACCCAGTTTTGCTTACACTTGGTTTATTAAACATTAAAGTAGCTGTCTTGCCTGCAAAGTTTTATTTTAGCACTACATCCAATGCACACAGTAAGAAAAAGAATCAAGGTTTGACCTCACTGTACATGTCTTCTGAACGAGTAATTACTGTTGAATCAGTGCACTTTAACAGGTTATGTGCTTTGGCAATGAATATAAAGGAGCCTTTACATTGTACCTTCAGACAAAATGTAGGGCTTGTCAGTTGCCAAAAAAAAATCAGCTGTATGAGCATTGAGTCTGTACGTTAGAATGCTGTACTTATATGGAATGTGGAGAAAAATGAAGTGGTATATAATTCTTTGATACCAGCCTATTGACAAGTATATTTATTATGAACTTTGATAATAATGCAACCCAGTTTGAATATTTAATATATTTGACAGTAAAAATGGTTACAATGTGTCATTATTACCAAACACATTTTGTTATGAGTGAATTTTGATATAGCTATATCCCTGGTACTGAATTAAAACAACATTTCATAGGCTTTTATAGTGTACCTGTGAGTTTTTCATTTTAAAGATTAGCCATCTAAGTTTCTATGTTGTATTCAGCATTTTTCATTTTACTCTACCCCCACTCCCTCAAAATTAGCAAACAAGTGTTTTTGCAGAGGGTCCCTCAATGTGAAATTGCCACCCCCATTATTATGTATATATCAACTCAGAGTTCACTCCTCTATGTGGAAAGGAGAAATCTCTAGTATACTGTAACCTTGATATTCTGGGAGAAAACCTGCTAGTCGCACACTCCTGACCTTATATAAGTGTCAGTTGTTAGTGTATCAGAAACAAGCTCTGCTTCTATTGCATTCATCTGCTGGCAGACAGAGTATGTCTCAAACAGTAGCACTGTGATCACTGTGATATTGTGAGCAGTACTATGTTGAGCAGTAAGAATACTGTCAAAGGCACTGTGTGGAAGACATTTTCAAATGTTTTGTGCTTAGAATTTTAGAGGGATTAACATGTACTTCACAAGAGAGTGAATATGGGAAATTATAAATACATGATTGCCTAACAAACTGGAATGAAATTAATATTTATTTATGAATGTGCACATTGAGGTACGTAGTTCCTTTTTAAGAAGAAGACATAAAATTACTACTCTCTGCACAGCTCAGTGACATAGAAGGATGGAACATTGACTACAATCTGGACGACCAAAGACTGATTAGCAGCTTCAGTGCTTTGGGAGCCAGGAAATGGGAAGCTTATAGGTTTCTGCTTGCAAATGGGCACTCTCTAATGGAGCCAATCCATCAATAGCTCCGGGGGGGGGGGGGGGTGCAGCCATTCTTGGCAGTCATAGTCTCAATGTCTTACTTTATCCACCCCGGTTATGACTTTCTGGTTCACCTTGCATATCCAAGCATCCCCATCCCTGGACACATATATAATGCCCTCCTTCCAACTCTTTCCTGCTAAGAAGAACAGCAATCTCATCTTGAGAACAGCTATTAAAGCCTTTCTCTCCCAGGAGAAGGACAACATACCTGTGTATAGGCTTACGGAAGGATTTCACAGCTTTCTGCCTCTTTTACAGTGGGAAGACAAAAGGGGGACAGCATACCTGTGTATAGGCTTATGGAAGGATTTCACAGCTTTCTGCCTCTTTTACAGTGGGAAGACAAAAGGGGGACAACAAACCTGTGTATAGGCTTACGGAAGGATTTCACAGCTTTCTGCCTCTTTTACAGTGGGAAGACAAAAGGGGGCAAATGGGTTGATGGTGATGGGTGGTTGTCAGTCATGGAGAGAAGGGGATCAAACAGTGATTACACTACACAAATCTGACTGTGCTGTCTCAACAGCATTTGGGTCTTTGGCAGTATATGAAACAAACGGACTGCCTATATATAGGTTCATACCTCTCAACCTCTTAGAGCAAGAAATCTGGACAAAGTCATAAATAATGGGAGACAAAAGCCCCAAAATAGGGGCAATTTTTAAATATTGCTCTTACAGAATTAGAAAGTTAATAGAATGATAGGTATTGCTTTAGCATGAATTTTCTGAAGGGTATGGATTCTGAAATGCATATGTCTGTCATAATTTTCTGTCTTCAGTCTTTAATTTGTTGCCAATAATTTGCCAGAAAACCACAATTTTATGAAAACAAACCAAAAATAATGAGACAAAAATCTGGACATTCTGTGAAAATCTGCTCAGTTAAGAGGTATGTATAGGTTCATGTCTATGCAGAAATCTTCCCAAAACATAACAGAAGAGGTGTAAACAACACTCTAACTATAGCTATTACTAAGTCTTAATTTTCAGAAAGTGTCTATGGTGGGTGAACATATCAGGAAAGCATAAATATATAGAACACAGCACATACAACAAAAACAGGAAAGTCTTGGTTTTGGGATAAAGATTCATGGGTAGTTGCACTGGGGCATGCTACAGATGGTCAGAAAGGAAATGGAAGAAAATTTAAAAGGAGAAAATGAGAGTATATATTAAGGCAGCTGCCCAGGGAACTATAATTGCTTTCCCAAGGATCTGTGTTTCCCTAATATAATGTTCAAAGAGGAGAGAGGATACCATTAGGCTGAACATACCTGCGGTATATATTCAAATGTCAGTTTTAGAATAATGGGCAGAAAAGGAAAAAGCAACATTAGATATATTTTTGGCAAAGTTAAGAATGTGATACATAATAATGAGCAGAATGGTACGAACAATAATCATCTAAGTACCATACAGGTAACAGGATGGTACTACGGAACACTGCAATATGGAGGGAGATTGAACTCCATCAACACAAATTATATGACAATACAGTATTACTACAGAAAAAAACAAATGTTTTACATAATATGCTGTGAAATATGCTAAAGCAAATATAAATTATGGCTCCTACTTGAAATACTTTTATTCCATTGGCGCAACAACACACATAAGCTTTCTGTACTAACATGGCAGTGAATATTCTGTACAACTTATTGGCGGACACATTATGAAAAAATACAGTTGTGTGAAATCTTGCCATAACAAAAGATGTCCTTGCCTTTACTGCTGCAGTATTCATTACTTGTGGGATTCCCTGCTGTGGAACCCCAGACGTCAGCCAGTATACCAAAGCCTACTGTTGCTTTAAGGTACGCTGAATGTCACCCATATGGTCCTCGTGTAGCATAGGGCATAAAGGTGACATCCGGACGTACCATCCTCAGAACTGATTGCCCCAGTAGGACAGCAGTCTAAGGAAACCCAGGACTTAACCAGTATATCCAGGAAGGTAAAGGACTAGGGCGAAGGATGGAGGTAGTGAATACTGCAACAGTGAAGGCAAGGACATCTACTGTTATGGTAAGATTTTACACTACTGCACTATGCCCTTACATTCACTACCACAATATTCATTACTTGTGAGAAAGTGCCAAAGCTCAGGAAGAAATTCAGGAGGAGGAAGGAGCAGTAGAGCCTTCTAAGAAGCAATGAAGAATGGCCCTAGCAAAACCAGCTCTAGCTCTGGAGATACCATCCAACTTGTAGTTCTAGGTAAATGTATGCACAGAATCCAGGTAGCTACTTCAAGCATAGAATTAGTATCTAAACCCTTGAAAAAGCACTACAGGAAACAACTGCTCTGGTAGAATGAGCCTTTACAGAAGAAGGAAGGCTCTCACCATGAAAAGTGTAACAAAAAGAAATAGCGTTTGAAATCCAAGAAGAAACAATTTGGTTGGATACAGGTAATCCTAAAGACCTAGTATGAAAAGAAAAAAACAACTGTTCAGATTTTTAATAGCCTTAGTCTTATCCAAATAAAATCTGAGTTGTCTATGCATGTCCAAAGTATGCAGCACCCTCTCACTGTTAGACTGCAGAAAGGGGGAAAAAGTAGGCAAATGAATAAACTGATTAAGTGACAATTCATTAACTACCTTAGGCATAAAAGAAGGATTAGTGAGCAAGAACAGACTGTCCTTATGAAATATTAAAAAAGAAGGAAAAGCCATAAGGGCTTGCAACTCAGACACCCATCTGGCAGAAGTAAGAGATAACAAAAGAACAGTTTTTCAAGAACAATGTTACAAGGAAGCTGAAGCTGCAGGCTCAAAAGGAGGCTGAGTCAACTTCTACAAAACAAAATTAATATCCCACGGAGGTGATACAGGCTTCCTAGGAGGTCTAATATTAAGGACGCCTTTAAGAAATTGTTTAGCCTCAAATGTAGAAGCTAAAAAAAGGAGTTGAAGGCCGACAAGCAGAGATAGTTGATAAATGGACCTTAATAGAAGAATAGGTCAAACCAGCACTGAGCAAGTCACACAAATAAGGGAGAACCAAAGGAACATCCACAGTAAGTGCATCCAGGTTATGAAAAAAACATCAAATAGAAAACCTCTTCCATTTGGATAAGCAGGATTTCCTAGCAGTAGGTTTCCTGTCCTCCTTCAAGACCTTCAGCACCTCCTCAGAAAAAAATTGTATCTGAGGAATCAAAATCCTATCACCCACTGTGTCAGTTCAAGCGTGGACAGGTCGAGATGGATGAGAGATCCCTTGTCTTGTGTGAGTAGACCCACCCTGTGAGACAACTTGTGATGATTGCCCTTGGCTAGGTACAGAAGTAGAGGGAACCATTTCTGTCATGGCCAAAAGGGAGTCACCAACAAGATTTTGGGAGCATCCTGTTTAATCTTGAACAGGATTTTTGGAATGAGAGGAAGGGGAGGGAAACATCTCCTTCCAAGAAAATGAGAGGACATCCACCTTCCATACCAGAGGACCTGGGACTCTGGCACAAAACAGAGGAAGTTTTCTGTTCAGAGCAGAGGGTAATAGATCTACTTGAGGAGTACCTCACTGGTGGACAATATTCAGAAACACATCCCTGTAAAGCATCCATTCATGGGATTGAGTTAAGGACCTGCTCAGAGTGTCTGCCACAATATTCTGACCTGAAGGGATATAAACTGCTTGACGAGTCACTTGATACTTGACAACAAGATCCCAATCCAGGAGTGCTATCTGGCAAAGAAGGTAAGATTTTGTTACTTGCTGTTTGTTTGGATCTAGGACTGTTGAACAAAAGTTCAACAGTCCGAATCCAATATCACTGAACACAATTTAGCGAAAGCGTTTTCACCGAAAAAGCGCTTTCGCTAAACTGTGTTAAAAAAAACAAAACATTAAATTAATGTTTATGCAGGGGGCAAGCCCCCTTGCACCCCCCTACTTTAATATTCTCACTCCAAGATTGCACTACAGTGGGGAAAAGGGAATTTTCCCTTTTCCCTTATCTACACTGTAGTACGACCTCCGCAACAGGCATACTTACGCGAAAATGCTACTTCATTGAAAAGCATTTTCACGTAAGTATGCCTGGCCATAAGTTATTCGGTGAAAAGTTTATTCGGGGATAAGTATGGACCCCATTTGTTTATATACCACATCACTGTGGTATTGTCTGTGAATACCTTCAGAGGCCCTGGAGAGAAAAAAGGATGAAATGCCTGAAGAGCCAGCAGTAGAGCTCTAATCTCCTTGACATTGATGTGCTCCTTCTGCTGAACAGGTGACCACACTCCCTGTACCTTTAGGGAACCAAATGGTGTCTCCATCCCATGTGTGAAATGTCTATGAACAGTTCCTGAGAGGGAAGAGGGGAATAAAAAGAGACCCCTGGATTTAGAGACAACTGCTGAATCCATCAGTGAAGTTCCTCTGTGAGACAAGGAAGAAGAGGAACTACAAAGTCTAGAGGATGTGCATGCTGAAGCCACACTGACTTCAGAAACCACTGAAATTTTCTCATGTGGAGTTTGGCCAGAGGGAGCATTGGAATGGTAGATGACATGAAACCTGGAGCTCTCAGAAAATCCCTGGCTGTAATGGATGCCAGAGGAAGAAGTGTTTGAAAGTAAAAAATGAGAGTTAAGGCCATTGGAGGAGGCAGGGACACCAACATTAATGCCATCTGAATCCTGAAACACAGAAAAACATGATCCTGAGAAGGAGTCAAAATAGACTTTTTGAAGTTTATTGTGAACCCCAGGATCTGAAGACGGGAAATGACAAAATGAAGATTCTGCCAAAGGATCTCTGAATAGTATGCCTAAAACAGCAGGTCATCCAAGTAAGGAAATATTTGGATCCCTTGAAGCCTGCAAAATGCAATCACAAGAGCGAGCCATTTGGTCAAAACCCCTGGGGAAGTAGAAAGGCCACAGGGCAAAGCAGAGAACTGAAAATGCCAGGAAGCAACAGAGAAACACAAAAACTTCCCGAAAAGAGGATGGATTGGGATATGGAGATAAGCATCCTTGAGATCTAGAGACACCATATAGGCCTGAGGGAGCAAGAGATGAAACAGAATCTGAATGGACTACATGAAAAAGGAGGGTACCTTTAGAAAAGTGTTTAGATGAGAGAGGTCTAGAATTGGTCTCCAGGTACCCTCTTTTTCTGGGCACTAGAAACATTCTTGCGTAAAACCTTTTCTCCCTTTGGGACACAGGTACCTCTTGAATAGTACCCTGAGACAAAAGATTTCAAAGAACCTCTGGGATAAAAGGAAGTTGTTCCAGAGGAGCATGAGGAATGCCCATAAAAGGAGGATGGGATTTCCACACCATGAAGTACCCCTGACAGATGATGGACAGAACCCAAGAATCCTGAGTAATCTGAAGCCAAACAGGAAGAGAAAGAGAAAAGTGAAAAGAAAGTGTATTTGGCTGGGAAGAGATGGATAGTCATACAGCACCTGGTTCATTAGGAAAGAAGGGCTTCTTAATCCCTGAAGTTTGAGTGGTCTTAGCAGGCGGAGTCTGCTTGCCACTCTTTTTACCTTTAGTAGGAGGGTGAGATTGTCTATTAACAAAGGCTGGCTTATTTGGGTAGTTTCTCTGAAATTTAGGCCCAGGAAAAACAAAGACATGTTTAAGCTCCTGTAAGGCCTTCCCCTTACCCTGTAGGGACTTAAACAAACCAGCAGCTGCTTCCCCAAACAAAAGTTTATAATCCAGAGAAGCATCCAACAACTTAGCTTTAATATCATCAGGCAGAGATTGAAGCCTAAGCCAGGAATATCTCTTCATCACAGAACCAAAAGCAGCAGCCCTAGAAGAGGCATCTGCTGCATCATAACTACACCTGATGGAATGATGAACCTCTTGAGAGGAAGTCCCTAGCAAGGAAAGAGCAGTTTTACCCTCAGAGTCTGGAAGATCAGAAATAAGCTGACAGGCCTGAAAAAGGAGAGCCAATACATACCTAGACATATGGGTCTGATAATTAATAGCCCCGAAAGCTAGGGTAACAGAAGTGTAAACCTTATTGCTCAGTCTTTTAATAGTTCTGCTGTCCTTGTCAGAAGGTGATAACATGGGTAAAGGAAGCAATTGAGATGGCTTGTCAGAAGGTACAGACATCACAGAAGGGTCAGCAGCAGGACATTTGTACAAGAAGTTACAATCCTCAGGCATCCTATAAAACCTATCAGGCTTCTTGGGAGCAGGGGGCAGAGAGAGACCCAGGTGTTATAGAGGCATTGGAAAAAAGCATCCAACAGAGTAGGCAAAACAGGAGGAATGGCTGCAGGTTTAGGAGAGTCCCACTGCAGCAACTCATAGTACCTCTTCTGGATATCAGAGACCTGAGCACAATCTCACTTAAAACATTCAGTCATCCTAGAGATTGTGTCCCCAATGGAAATTTCTTCAAAAGGAGTATCAGAACTATTAGAGTCCTCCTCCTCCGACCATAGTCCAAAGGAAAAGGAATTTGAGTAAAATAAGTCAGGGATTTATCAGCAGAATTCAACTCTTCCTCAGAAGAATCCTGCTCTCTAGGTCTTTTAAGGGGGAGTAGAAGACCAAGGAGGAGCAGGAAATGAAACCCCTTGAGGAGGTTTTAATGGCATTACATTTATTTATTTGACATTTGTTAACCGGGTTAGTCCGACTGGGTAGAGACCCCTTTTCAATGGACCCCCGAGGAGAAAAGCTCCACAACAAAACAAAAGATAGTAAACAGCAGTATTTAATTATAAAATTGCTTAACAGGATTGTAAAAATAACATTTGTAAAATTACTAACAGGATAAAACAAGATTTAAAAACATGAGAATAACAATACTTTTTTTGCTGTGCAGGACAGACAAGAAAATAATAAGAAAAATAACAAGATATGCTGTGCATAATACATTTTGGCCAAAGGTACAACAGATGGAAAGCTGCCTAAAGAAGGTGTATAATAATGCAGGAGGGCAATAATATGACAGTAGCAGTAGTAAACCAACAAGGAAGATAGGTACAGTGAGAGGCCGGATGAGAAGTAGCTACAGGAAGAAAAATGTCACTGGTAGGAGTAGGGGGAAAAACAACCTATTTAGGAAGTATGCAAAAGAGTAGGATAGAAGCAGCAGAATGGACAACTGTCTGCATTACTGCAGTCTAATTCAATTTTACAGATGTTGCAGTTAAGAGAGAGGCAGAAGTAGGCAGAATGCATAGCTAGCAGGAAAATAATTTATGTTGGGTCATTGCAAAGGCATGACTATGACTTGCAGTAGGTATAATTTAGTAGCATTTTGAAGGAGCTGAAATTAGTGATAGATGTGACATGTAGTGGTAGTTTGTTCCAAGCGTCTGCGACGGAGTAGCTGTAGAGTAGTTTGCCAATATTTTTATTAGGCTTATAAACTTGCAATGGGTTCTGTTGAGAACTACGGAGAGCGCAGATAGGAGTATAAGGCTGGATGAGAGTATAGAGAGAAGGGCAGAATGATGGATCATGTAAGGCTCTGAGCTGTGAGAAGCTGGGGTAATAGAATTTGGTACTGAAATTCAAGCCATTGCAGATTTTTAGGGCTATACAGTGATGAGTGTGATAGGGTAGATTAGTAGCAAATCTAGCAATTTTGTTCTAGGTAAGTTCTAGTTTAGTCAGGAGATTTGATTGAAGATGTGTAAGTATGGGGGTGGTGTAAAGATATGTGGGGAGTAGGAAGGCATGGGCAAGGGAGAGTCTGGCATTAAACAACCCCTTAATAAAAGCCTGACACTCACTTTGTGGATCCCTAGGAGCAGAAGAAATATGTTTAGATTTATGTGCCTTTTTTAATGGAATGCCCGTCCTATAAAACTTAGAAGGCTCTGACCCAGGACGATATTCAATAACCACCGAAAGAACTTCTTCCCTAACTAGAATCTGTGGAACCCCCTTAGGCCCCTTGGAAATAATCAACCATGTTTCCACCTGAGTGGCTGAAACAGATGCCTGCAAAGCCTTGTTGGATGTTCTGCCAGCTGGATCCTCACCAGCCTCCAACCCAGTCATGGCAGAGGAATCCGACAACAAAGCAGGGTGAGCCTCCAGGTTCTTACTTACCTTGGGAGAAACACCCAACAGAGGCTGGACAGCAGCAGATTCCAGTCTTACCTTTTTCACCTCCTTTTTCCCTAATGGCTGACCCTCAGAGCAGGAAGTTCCTTCCATTGTATCTTTAGCAAGAAGCTTAAGATGCTGATTCTCAGGGTATAAGGAAAGGGAAGAAAGCCTACTGTGAAGGGTTTTCAGGATGAAAGTCTGACAAATTGGGCAGGTCGTATGGTTGTGAGAAGCTCCTAGGCAAAAAAGACACATCATGGTGGTCTTTATGGGGAATCTGTTTCCCACACTGACATTTACCCTTCCTGGATGACATTAACCCCCTGGAGCAACAAAAAGCTAAGAAAAAACAAAACTCCAAACCTCAATGGGGTACTTATCTGCAATGGCTCGGAACCAGTAGGGAGACATAGGTGGTACTGGAGAACAAAAACTGCATTCAAACTGGTGGAAAACAATGTTATGCATTCTGGCTGATGATCTGGAGATGCATTCAGACTGTTCTGAGGATGGTATGTCCGGATGTCACCTTTATGCCCTATGCTTCACGAGGTGCTTATAGGTGACATTCCACGTACCTTAAACCAACAGTAGGCTTTGGTATACTGGCTGATGTCAGGGCTTCCATGGTATGGAATCCCACAAGTAATGAACACTGTAGCGGTGAATGTAAGGACATCATATGTTACTGACAATGAGTGCTGCATTGTGTAGATTTCTTCACATAAGTGAAGTCTGAGGTGTCACATATGAATTACTGTAACCAGAGTCACTTAATTTGTTGATTACTGGTATGTGTAAGTCAATATAATTGATTGAATGGAACATCAAAATCAACTTGTTCTTTCTTCAGTTTCTGGCAATCCCAATTTTATTTTCCTGAGAGCTGTGCAATGGATTTTCCCCTTTGTGGGACTTTCAGCAGAACTGACTGCAACATAAAATTCCCATTTTATTGAAACTTTTTGTTCAGCTCATCTGGATTAAATGAGCTTCAACTTGCTAGTCATGCACTAACTGTATTATATGTTTGCAGGAACTAAACTAAGGGCAGTATTTGTTCTTATTATGGAGGCAGCCTTGACCTAGCCACCCAGTCCAGAGAGGTTAGTGGGTACATTTGCCACTCCACTTCATGACAGCCATATTGCTTACCCCAGAAGTAAATACATGGGTATCCATCAATCATCAAGGCAGAACATGAAGCAGGCAAGTGTATTACACTGTTTGACATGCAAGGGGAGTTTGCTCCATAGACAGGAGATTCTTTGGGTCAGGAGCTTGTCTCTCTGAGAAGTCTTTTCATGTTGAGATGAAGGTTGAGCTCTTTGCAGTGAGTATTTTTAGTATTATTACTATGTCTGAGGTAGAAGAATTCTAGTTCTATGGGTACTTTTATAGCCCAGAAGGTTAAATAGAGATCACCTTAGGAGCCAACATGGCACAGAGAAAAGTGAGAGGGTGTTTAGTCTGTCAAGGTAGCTAAGGGAGCTTGGTCCTTTTAACATTTTTCATTTGAGAGCACGAGCATTGTAGTCTTTCTAGATGAGCAAGGCATTATGGGAGGTGTATCTCAAAGGGGGATTTTATTATATGAGTGGCCTGTAGAGAAAAGAGTAGAGAGGAATTATAACATTCTTGGACTGGAAACTATAGCTTTTGTCAATAACTGGAAAACATAGAAGGATTTTGTAGCTGTAACAGATATGCGATGATTGAAGGAGATTTCCTTGTCAGTGAATGTACCTAGATTTCTAATGACTATGTCAGTCCTAAGGAGGGCAGTCCCCAGTTATTTGCCAATAAGTATAATAAACTTGATTCCCAGATATGCTACAGTGCATTTCTTTGTTAAGCTTAAGGTCATGGTCAGTACACTAAGTGCTGGTTCTTGCAGGCCCCTTTTGGAGGATATTAGTGTTTGTGGCAAGCCAGTAATTGCACCCAGTTTAGAGTCATCATCAAATTTGTTTAGTCATAATCCTTTGGCATCTGCCTTTACATTGGAGGAGTAGATGCTGAACCAGAGGTGACACAGGACACAATACTACAAGACAGCACTAGTAACATTTTTAGAGCAGAAGGTGCCATCAACCTGTGTGCATTTGACTGGAGAAGCAATTTGCAGCCCAATGATTGATATAGGGATTTATATTTTGGCTAGAGTTTGTCAGTAATGACACCATGGGGTATCATATCAAAAACATTTGAGAGGTCCAGCTAGGCAGTATGAACAGCACACCTTCTGTGAATGACATCCATTACATGTTCAAATAAATCAACAGGATTAAAGAGACATGGTTTACCTTTCATGGAGCAGAATTGATTAGGGTCAAAGGCTTGTAGGTCATCAACTTCTTTGCTTATGATGCTGACCAATTTCTGTTCCATGATTTTGCAGATGATGCTGATTAGACTAATAGGATAATAATTTACAGGGTCCCTGGTGAAACCATAATTGTAGAGTGGCATCACAAGGTACATACCCTGTGAAGAGAATAAGGTTGAAATTATGTTACCTTGGAAATGGACCTGTGTATTTCTTGACCCATGGATTTATTGATTTTGGTTTTGGATACTGGTTCCAGAACTAAGTCCATGGTGGTTTGGGAGAAGAAAATTTTAGTGATTCAATGGAAGGAACACAGTGGTATGTGGGTAGGATGAAATTGGAACCAAATTTGTGAACTAGGCTGTTGGCTCTAGCTATAGTTCTGGGATCAAAACAGGTAGTTCTATTCATCTGGAGCACAGGACAGCATGGACTATTTCTCCTAATACTCCTAATATAGTTTTCAAAAAGGCTCCCTATTGAAATGTCAGCACTTGTAATAATGCTGGTTGCTGACACATTCCCCCAAAAATAAATAAATAAAAATGACTGTCACTCTCTTGGTATATGCAAGTATATGCAAGTTCTTTTTTTTTTCCAGTCAGTCATTCTCTGCATTTTGAAATTTGCTTATGCTGGCCCTAACATGTCAAACAGTTCCCTTAAAAATGACGTTATGACTAACTTTGGTGTAGGTGCCTACTTTCCATTTATATCATGCCTTAGTTTTTCTGATGGCGTGCTTAATTTGTTTCCTGGCCTGCTTAAGCACCTTCTTATGGTGTGAGGTGGTGAATCTTTTATGTGAAGCATGTCATTTTTTTCCTCATATCTTAGTGCTTGATTATTTCAGAGTTCCACTACAGAGGTTTATTTTTGAATTTCCAATAATACTTAATGTAGAATGAGGACAGAATTCTATTTACATCGGTTTAGATAGGCATAGAAGTAAGAAGCATATGTAAAAGCATTAGTGACTGGGTCAGAGAGAGTGCTTCTGAATATCTTCAGGCCCTCAGACAGATATATTAGTGACCACTGAAAAAGGTACATGGGTAGGCAGGGACTAGTTTTAAGGGAGAAGATAACAGTTTGGTGGTCAGATATGATCAGGGAAAGAATGGCATCAGTAGATAATCAGGCATTTGCAAGGAAGAGGTCAAGTATGTTATTCCAACTAGTTAATGTAGGGACTTGACATTGATAAAAATAAGGACTTACTGGGTGTATTTATTATTTGTTGTACAAAATTTCCATTTAAAGGATGAGTAATTAAAGTCACACAGGATTTGCACATTGGAATGAACAGGTATAGAATTTAACTTATTGAAATCACCATCATGGTCATCCAGAGACATTGAGTGGGATCTGTGGTTGGCAGTAACTTTGAGGCCATCATTGTGGTCATCAGGAACATTGTGGGGGATCTATAGGTGGCAGTGATATGGTAATTGGCTTTATTAAGTGTGACTTAGAGGTTCTAGGGTTACATACCAGTGTCAGGAAGGATTTGTCATGTGGTAATAGGGGAGCAGATAAATACTGATACTCTCTTGCCACTTGTAGATGGTCTGGACAACAGATGGGTGCGGTGTCTTGATAAGGAAGGGTGCTATCAGTACACTGAAACCAAGTTCTTGTAGCTACACATATATGATTGTGATCGACCGTTAGGAAAGCCTAAAGACTGGACATTTTTATTTGTTCAAACTCCTAACGCTGTGCAGTTTCATCTTCATGTAAGCTGGCTACTTTGAAGTCTCACCTGAGACTGGCTATAATTTATGGTTCTTTTTTTCTTGGTTTTAAGGAGGCTCAGCCAGCAGCTCCAGCACTCAAGAAGTACAGGTTTTCTAAGTAGGTTAATGTTTTTCCTTAAGGATGGGAGGCATCTTACCTCCTAAGACTGGAAAACATTTGCACCTCACTGCAAGGCTCTGTTACATACATGTATATGTCCTTAAGGTGTCATCTGCATATATTCCACTATAGGAGTTTAAGGTATTACACAATGAAGACTCTAACTTACCTAAGTCTTTCTTGCAGTTTTTACTGAATGGTTTGCCTGTATAACTTGTTTGATTGGATGTTATTTAAGATATTTTGCAGGCATCTTAACATTTATGGGCATCAAACTGGGTCATGGTACAGTGGGGACTGGGGAATATACTTTTTTCTCCACTGTAGTGCTATTTCAGAGTTGCTACATATAAATTGCAGGGGGTGTCCCCCACATGGGGAGTGCAGGAGGGCTTGCCTCCTGCACAGATGTGGATGAAACTTGAATATATCAATTCTGAGTTTTTGAAAACTCTATATATATTATATATATATAAAACTACTTTGAATTTGTAATAGGAAGCCTTACTTCTGCAAAAGTTCACTTTAACGAAAGTGAATTTTTGCTTAAGTGCACTTCACCCAAAACACCGCAGCACAGTGGAGGACATAAAAAACAAGCTATGTCCTCCCCTATGGTGCGATAGTCACGGACCTTAGGGTTAGGGCACAGGTTAGGGTAAGGGGATAGTTAGTAAAGCTATCCCCTTACCCTAACCCATGCCCTAACCCTAAGGTTTGTGACTCTCGCACCTTAGTGGAGGACATCGCTATGTCCTTCACTGTGCTGCAGTCGTCACAGACCTTAGGGTTAGGGCACGGGTCATGGTAAGGGGATAGCACTGCAGGCTATCCCCTTACTATGACCCGTGCCTTAACCCTAAGGTCCGTGTTTACTGCACAGAAGTTCAGTACAACACCCGTTCGTTGTACTGAACTTTGTGTAAGTGGACTTTTGATTAAGTGCACTTTCGCTGCAGTGAGCATTCCATGCACTATTTCGAATTAGTGAAAATTCGATCTAGTGTATGGAAACCATATAAATATATATATATATATATATATATATATATATATATATAGAACCACTACTAAATACCAAACGCACACTCTACTGATGCCCAAAATCCCGAGACCAAACACCTGAAACACTAAATACCGAAGAACCAAAACTGCGAAATTCAAACTACTGAAAACTACAAACAACATACACCACACACAGACACATACACAAACCTTCCCCCAAAACACAAACACACAAATCTAACCTCCAGACCCTGCACCCCCCACACCCTCCCTACTTAAATATTCTAACTCCAAGGTTGCACTACCCAGACAAACACATGAATACACCACCACACGCCTACATCCTCCTCGCATACACACATCACACTCGCAAAACACACTTACACACTAAACCTCTAACCAACACAGTTAAAGAGAAGTACTTAGCTGCCCTTCCACCCTACCTCAACACCAGAAGCACAAATTTCAAATTCCCATTTGCGTGTGTGTGTGTGTGTGTGTGTGTGTGTGTGTGTGTGTGTGTGTGTGCGTGTGTGTATAATTTATTTATTAATTATTATTTATTGACATTTCATTACTGGGAAAGACCAATTTTGAGGAGAAAAGCCCCAAAGTATTACAAACCATTTTAAAAATAATTTTTAAGTCTTTAAAAATTATACAAAAGACAAATACAGTTTAAATAATTATACCAAATTACACATAATATGAAAACATTGGTTAAGAGTAGATAACAGTTATATGACAATGATTTAATAGTTAGAGAAATTGTAGCCAGTTTAGAAAAAAAATTAAAGGTAAATTTGTATATTGCTAACAGGAATTGCAAAACAAAGTGAGAGAAATGTAGGCTTATGGTATATTTAGAGAGAAAGCCAGGGAGAGAAATAGATATAAGTAAGGAAGTGAGTGAAGAAGGGATAATAAGCATATATAAGGTGTGAATAGGTATTTGTCTACATTTAGGGATACAGTTTAATCCTGGTTTTGAGCAAGACCAGAGCCAGCTTTTGGCTAGGAAGTCTTTTAGAATGGTTTTGAAGGATGGGGATGGGATGGAGGGTATTGACCGGATGGATAGAGATAAGGAGTTCCAGGCCTTAGCAACATGGTACGAATACAGAAAGTGCCCAGCAGATTTTATAGGTTTGTGGACAGAAAGGAGTTTTTGCTCACTGGATCATAATAACTGACTAGGAACATAGTTCAAAGACATGCATCTGGAGCGTTTCTCCCCAGGTCTCCTCTGAAAATGGGCTCTGTCCTAGTCGGACTTTCCTGGTTAACACATGTAAAAAAAAAAAAATAGTAGTGTAGAATGTTATTTAGTGCTGGACAAGCAGATGAATTCTGGATAATTTTATAGGTGGCAAGACGCTGTGTATATGTTAGTTGATGGGGTAGTTTGAAATAATTTAGGCATTTTAATGTTATATAATAGCGCTTTGTAAAAGGAGCATTTGCTGCAAATTTATCATTTGTTACAGCATTGCTCAAGTTTTGATTTTTGTGATGCCTGAAGGTTAGTAAGGATGGCAGCACCATAAAGAAATGTGGGAGGAGATAAGTAGTGGGAAGTGTAGCTTTAGTTGCATCAGTGAGAATGTTTTTGGCTCTATAAAGCATCCCTTGTTTTTGATGAGTTTTTCTTTAGCAATTTTGTATATGGAAGTTGAATTTAAGATCATCATCCACTGTCATCCCTAATAATTTGGTAGAAGAAGTGACTTCAACGGTTGTATTATCTAGAGAGATAACTTTAAATTTTGTTTTTTTCATGGGAAAGGGATTAGGGAAAAAGGAGTAGTTTGTTTTTTCAGGGTTGAGTATGAGTTATGTGTTACAAAACCGTGTTTTAGTTGCTGTTTAAGCTTCCTGAGTAATTGTTTGGAGGTGTGCCACATTATCAGCTGTACAAATAAATGTGGAGTCATCTGTATACTGTAGTAAGCAGGCCTGTTGTGTGAAAGTGCAGAGGGTGTTGGTAAACAATGTTAAAGATAAGGGGACCAAGGACAGAGCCTTGTGGTATTGTACAACCTTGTGGTATTCTACAACCAGGTAAAACAACTACCCCCAACCCCAAAAATAGATAACCAAGAAGACATCCCCACTCAATTTAATAAATACTTTACAGAAACTATCCAGACCCTTGCAAACAACCAACCCTATGACAACATCCCCACCCCTGCAAATCCACCCCCCCACTCCCAGCTAACAATTGCCCCAAGTTCAGCTTCCACCCAGAACCAACCAAATTCATTGAAAAAATACTCTGCAAGCTCAAACCAACGTCTCTAGCTGCAGATAAATTACCCGCTGAATATCTCCACCTGGCTGCAGAAGCCATATCATATCCTGTCTCCATCCTAATTAACAGATCCATCTCCAAGTGTATAGTACCCAAGCTATGGAAAATATCACATATCATCCCTCTACATAAAAGGGGAACCTCCCTGGAATCAATAACTACCGTCCTATAGCCATACTACCCCTTTTATTTACAATTTTAGAGAGGGTAATACACAAGCAACTAATGAAATATCGCCTAGAAAATAATTTAATAGCAACACAACAACATGGCTTTAGACCCTTTCATAGCACCACCACCGCACTAACAGAATTCACCAACATTGTCAATACTCACAGAAACAAAGGACTCCTTGTATCTGCCACCTTCCTTGACTTGTCCAAAGCATTCTATATGGTTAACCACAATAAACTCCTTTCACTAGCAACTCTAAACCTTACCACCCCTGTCATCTCCTGGCTCACAAACTACCTAGAGGGAAGGAAACAAGCTGTTATGTGGCAAAACCAACTCTCCCCCTACCTACCAGTCTCCCTAGGAGTACCCAAGGCTCCAGCCTGGGGCCACTTCTTTTTACCCTCTTCACCAATCAGCTCCCAAACAGTATTCCTAAAGCCTCAATAGTGCAATATGCAGATGATACCACCATAATATGTACAGCCAAATCAATTGACATCCTTCACTCCCTAACACAAGAATGCTTTTCCCTAGCAGAAACTTGGATTACAAACCAAAGGCTCATTCTGAACCTAAGTAAAACAAAGCTAGTACTCTTTAACTCCCACAGAGCCATACCTCCCACTGATTCTTTCTTCATCTCCTCCTTTAACAAGACCACAATCACCCCCACAAATTATATCAAACTCTTAGGGTTGAAATAGATAATCACCTTAGATTTGATCCACATATTTCTATAACCATAAAAAAGTACATAAAAAACTTGGCCTACTGTATATCAATAAAAAATTCCTCACTGACCAGTCCAAAACTACAATAGCGAGGACTCATCTACTATCCACCCTACTTTACGCCTCCCCCGGACTTACAAATCTCTGCAGATCCAACCTAAACAAACTTGATAGTTGTTATAATAAGATAGCCATATTCGCTACAACCTCTCCCATCAGAACACATCACTGTGAATGCCTAAAAACACTCAACTGGCCAGAACTACCACTACTACTTCAGCTCAATCAACTATCACTAGCCCACAAAATAATACACAACTCTGATAACACCTGAGCCCTACAAAATCTTTTGCAACCCTATACAACCACCAGGCCCTTGACGTCTAGCACACAAAACCTCCTCAAAGTAACCAAATATAACAATGAAGCTGATAAGTTTGTCTACAGTCACTGTATAGCAAAAACCTGGAACTCCCTTCCTGCCCACATAACTGACAACAAATCCCCATCACAGTTCAAGAAACTTATTAAAACTCACTTTTTGAATAATCGACTGTGCTCCTGTATCCCACCTGGCTAATGTCTCATTAGAACACTTCACCTAACTTAAGTAACTCTGCTAAGCCAACCAATCATAGTACTGTACTCACTTAGGACTGTTAATCTACTGCTCATCCCATCTCTCCAGGAGTTAGGGAAAACTACCCCAGCAATGTTGTGCTTTCCATAAGCAACTAAAACCAGGAGAAGACATATTGTAAATCAATTTGTTATCCTTCTCAATTAAAACCAGGTGAAGACATATTGTGAATCAATTTGTTATCCTTCTCAACTATAGAGAGCATCATCTGCTCTCTCAAAGCCTTATTCTACATCTCTCTGCTTTTACTTTGATAGTAAATCTATCACAGGAATCCTAAACTTAGGAATATCTTCTAAAATGTAATATTATTTTGTAGAGAACGAATGTATCCTATATGTTAGTTAATATGTATGCCAGTCTCTTCTATGGAAATTGTATGTCAAAAGTCTGTCCTTAAAACTATGTTTTGTAAAAAAATTGTTCTCTTGGAGCTTGGATGATGTTTAATTTGCAATGGCAAACAGTTTGTTGATGCTTCTTCGGTGCAGCTTTTTTCACCGATGGTGGAATTATCTTTAATAACTTGCATTGTATAGAATTTCTCACAATTAAGGTAAGGGATTCCAGCTATGCCTATATGAGTCAAGAGACAAGGAACACCATGATAATATTTTGATGAATGAACTCTCAGCTTGTGAGGGATGTGTTCACATTTCTGAATGCCATATGCCTTGTTGTTAATGCTTTTGTTCAAACTATGCATTTTTTGAATTATGAGCTTGTAAATGCACTCTTTATGTCTGAAGTCTGCAGCGTTTTGTCTAGCCTGTGAATTTTTGCAATGCTTTGAAATGTTCTGCGATGAGTGTGAGTGCAGCACTTTAGAAAATGAATTGGTTTGAATTCAAACTGCATTTGAATGTAATGATGGCTTTAAATTGATAAAAGGCAATTAAGTTTTACTCTAAATTAATGAGCCCGCCAAAAGTTGTTTAGTATAAGTACGTTGGAATTATTTTATGACATTGTATCTGATGAAGCATAGTTTAACTATGCGAAAGCGCTTATTCTTTGTTTCCAATAAATGAGTTTTTACTTATTTCCATCGTGGACATTTTCAGTGTGTCAGGAGTTTGAGTTGGCAATACTCTATAGAAGGTTTTACTCGTGGTGACTGTTCTCACTTTTTGGACTTCATTTATCTGAAATACACTTCTTAGACAAGACATACTGTAGTAATACTGAAATTCTAAACCTGTTTGAAAAAACTTTACACACAAATTTATGGAGAACAAACTCTTCCTGCTTCAGAACAAGATAAAACACTATTTCTCCAGAATTTATCTTTTCCCAAACTAGACTCTAACCAACAGAAAATACTGTCAGCTCATATATCCCAACAAGAAATTACTAATATAATAAAGAACTTAAAATCTCATAAAGCACCATGGGCAGATGGTTTTACGACATAGTTTTGCAAAACATTTTACTCCGCTAATTGCTAGAATATTGTTACATCTGTTTAACTATATTATAAATAACAATATTAATGATGTTATCTTTAATGCTTTGAAAACTATCTTTATCCTAAAGGAACATGCAAACCCTAGAGATCCTAAGAGCTATAGACCCATCTTCTTAATAAATCTGGATGTAAAAATCTTTGCATCCATCCTTGCTAGTAGACTCAAAAAAATAATAACACACGTCATTTCACCTGAACAATCTGGATTTACCTCCTATAGACAAACCTGTGACAATACCCTTACTCTTGAAGCCCTAATAACATTCGTACAGCATAGAAAATTCAAATTTTTGCACTTGTAGTTGATGCATATAAAGCATTTGATAGACTTAACCTCAATTTCTTATTATCAGTATTATTCTACTTTGCTTTTCCATCTAGCTTCATTCAGATAATTAAAACACTTTATGACAAATCCTATACAACCTTACACATAAATAAAAACCTTTCAAATAGAATTATGATCAAAAATGGAACAAGACAAGGCTGCCCTTTATCTCTGTACCTCTTCAAACAATACCTAAATCCCCTTTTCCTTTTTATTAAACAGCACATGTATCATAATCCTCCAATACTCTTTAATACTAAAATATGCCTGACAGCTTTTGATGATGACATTAACTTATACTTTACTTATCTAAGCTCAGATATTTCTAAACTACTGAAAACCATTGATACTTTCTCAAAATTATCTAATTATAAACTTAATTTAGATAAAGCCACAATATTTCCTTTAAACCCTCCTAAACTACTATTATTACATCCCCACTCAGACACAATTAAAATAAAACAATCTACTAAATACATTGGGATTACTTTTTACCAAAATAAAAAGGAATTTTATCAAAATAACATCTCGACTAAATGGCAAAATATAATACAGGATTGTAACAGATGGACTAATTTAAAGTTACCCTTTTTATCCAAAGCTGCTATAGTCAAGATGAATATCCTACCTAGAGTATTATATATATTCATGACCACCCAAGTGATAGTGTACAAGGTTTTCAAAAAAACTGCACACATTCTTAGCTAAATTTATATGGTCTCCTAAATCCGTAAGGATATCATACAATAAACGAATCCAACCGAAGCTAAATGGGGGACTTAATCTTCTAGATTTCAGGTTGTATTTTGATATCATTAATAGTAGTAGAATAATAAGAATCACCAAACATGATCAAACAAATAATGCATGGACACCTATATAGATAACACTATATTATAAATATATAAAATCACTCAGTTTTAACCCCAAAGCATCTCATTTTCTCTATTAAAAAGAATTGTTAGCTTATAAAATCATTGACCCAATAAAATATTTCATCTCTAACCTACAAAAGCTTTTTGCAGCATTAAATTTATCTGCAGCTTTGGAAACTTTACAACCTTTACACCTCAATCCAAATTTAAGACTTAATAACTTAATGCGTAATCTAAATAACTTTCCAATGTTAAAAGATAAACAAATTCTAGACTTCTTGCCCTTTCGTGAATGCACTATCACAGAAATAAGAACTCATCTTAAATTACCTAAAAGCTATACAATTATTCTAAGGCAGATTAAAGAGTTATGCTATTGATACATCTCTGATAGTAATATAACAAATGGAGACATGGAGACCTGTAAGTCCCTTTGGAAACTAATATTATCAAGGGAAAAATGATATCAAATACATATAGGTTGATAACTGCTATTAAATATCAAAATAATACACTCTTCTCTAATTACTGGATTAAAATGAACCCTTCGATCTCCAAACAACAGATAAAACAATCAATTAAAATAACTTCCAAAATACTCCCTCTGAAAAAAATTGATGTACACACAACTCATGATCACTAATAATACTTATTTTACTCCCATGGTTTTACATAAATTTAACTCTTCCATCCCACCAGTTTGCCCTTATTGTGAGTTCAAAAGCAGACTTATTCCATCTCTTTTGGAGTTGTAAATGTGTATCCAAACTATGGAATTCCCTAATGATCCAACTCCAAAAGAGGAGGTATGAAAAAAACACTCTGTCATGGGAATTTACAATACTCCATATTCCTACCCGGATATATCACCACATCAAACTCATATTTTAATTACTCTTGTCCTATTAATGAAATTGTTCATTGCATCCAAATGGATAGACAGACCTGCAATTATATGGGGTGGTTAAACAAATGGCTACCAAACACTTGCTGGCTTATAAAATGGTGATATTTAATAGTAAAAACAATCCCATCTTCTGGAAGTTTGGGAAGAGTTATTCAACTTTATATCTTTCCAGTAATCACTTTTGACTTTTTACCCCTTTCTAGTTTGTTCTAAAACAGATATCAGTCTGCCCCCATTTTCTATCAATTGTTTTTCTGAAGCACATATATGTTTGAACACATGATTTAAAAGGTCTATATCAGAACATTGAAGTATTAAAACTTTGAATGTTCTGATATCGAACACTAATCTACTGCCAATCATTAGAGGACCGGAGTTCCGCTGTGGCGACCCCTAACTGGGAAAAGCCGAAAGACACAACATTCAGCGAACGCTAAGAATAGTGAAGCTGCAGAACAGCAAATTCTTTCCTCAGGAAAGAATTTGGTTGGCCGTTTCTGTGGCTTCACTATTCTTAGCGCTGTGGTGGAAAGTTACGGGTTGGGTTCAGGTAAGTGTGTGATTGTTTGTACGTTATGGTCGGGTTAAGTGAGCTAGGGCGCGGGTTAGGCGTATGTGCGATAGTGACAGACATTAGGGTTAGGGGCGGTTTAAGTGAGTTAGGGTTAGGGCGCGGGTTAGGTGACTGTGCTATAGTGATGGACCTTAGGGTTAGTGTTTGGGTTAAGCTAAGTGGGTAGATAGTAGTGTATGTTTAGTTTAGTGTAGCGTTAGATGTAGGAATTTAAGTGTATGTGTGTGGTTGCTGATTGTTTGATGTGCTTGTGTTGTGTGTATGTGTTTCGGAGCAGCAAATTTTTTCCGTGGGAAAAAAATCGCTGTTCTGAATGTTCGATATTTTCATGTTTAGATGTTTTGTGGTCGATGAAATAGCGTTCGCAATTTTCATCTTTTGATAACATGATATAAACGCGATTTAAATAGTTGAATGACATAGCTATAAATAAGTGTAATATAGTTTTCATTTTGGTCAATATACAGATTTATCCTTGTATTTTTTACTAATATGCTTTGATTGTATTTTTATGTGTGTTATTATGTTGTCTATTACTACAAAAGCAAATAAAGTTTAAAAAAAAACTGAGATCTATACATCTGTACAACCCCAGCTAAAGCTGCTATGTGACTATTTTTAATTTTACCTCCCCCATCGCTTTGATGTGTTTTTAAATCCAGTGGATCTTGAGTTTCCCACCTCTTATGTAAATTTTATTCTAGAAGCTCTTCCTAGTCTTTTCTACTAGTGTCAGTACTAGAAGGTAATATTGGAAAGGCCATCCCTGTGCACTGATTAACTTCAGTTATCCTCTTTTTCATATCTTCCCACCTGTTTCATGCAGTAACCCTAGTGTGCTTAGTTATTATGCCAAGCTACTTATAGTTTTTTCAGAAGCTTCTTTCTAAGTTGTACAAAAAAAGCAAATCGTATTCTACAACCAAAATATATTTTTTTGCAACTCCTGCTATTTTGGACGATATTTACTGGACAGCTCAACCCTGTTTCGTAAGGGAAATGTATCACTTTTGAAATTGGGGTTCACAGTCAGCTAGTGTTATACTGCAAGACGGGATTCCCACTTTTTGTGAGCTGAGACATGCAATGATATTAGTAGACTACTACATCTTGGGGCTGATTCCAGAGTTAAATATAGAACTGCCAACAATATAAAGAACAAAAGTGTGATGCAGACAAACTGGTCTCCCAAAATCACAAACAGAATGAAGTAAAGCAAGAGTGGAGGCCAGACCACAGCTGATAAAATCATACACAAAGTTTATTCCAGTAGTAAAAAGGTGAGCGCTTTTGCAGCCAAAGCTGATTCATCAGGCAAAGACTCATTACATTTCCTGTATTATACATTTGATTGAAAATATTTTATTGAGTGATTGCCCCACCAGGGGCAGCAATATCCTAGTCCTGGTCATTACCAACATGAGCAACCAGTGTTCCACACTAAAGGTCAATTCCTCGTTGGTCAGATCCGACCACAAGCTAATCACCCTAGACATCCACATCCCACCCCCACCACCCATTAGGGAAACTACAGTAAAAAATGTTCTCCAAAGCCAACTTCACGCTTCTTAAGACAGAAGTGGCAAACTTCACGACACCCATGCTGATGGACAATAGAGGTACAACTGCTGAATCCTATACAATTGCACTTTATAAGCACTTACACAAGTGCATGGATCGTGCAATCTCTAACAGAAGCAAGATGCTAGCCTCCAAAAAAAGGAAGCCAATCTGGTGGTCCCCTGCCATAAACAAACTCTACAACAGAAGAAAGAAACTGTTGCAAAAAAGAGTAAAATCCCATGATTGGAGGAACTCCGTGGTCAGCCTCAGTAAGAAGCTGAGATCCCTCATAAAATCCGCCAAAGCTAGTTACGAAAACAAAATTGCTACTGATTCTAAAGATGACCACAAAGCATTCTATAGCTATGCCAAGAATCCCAATAGCAACACTCAGATCTGCTCTGAGTTACAGCACAATGGCACTAAATATACAGAACCAAATGATATTGCCAACATCCTGGCAGATAGGGTCAGTGCTAACTTTACCCCTCTCTCATCCCCTAAAGGGCCCATCTCTATACCGGAAGAATGCAAAGTTCCTGTAATCACAGCTGCACAGGTAAGAAACACACTCTCCAAAGCCAAGAACACAGCATCCATGGGACCTGACAACATCCCAGGCTGTGTTCTACATGAACTACAGAATGAACTGGCACCCCACCTAAGTACCATGTTCAGTCATAGCCTCACCTCAGGCTTTGTGCCCACTGAATGGCGCACAGCAACAGTTATCCCACTCCATAAAGGGGGAGCCACCACGAACCCCAGGAACTACCGCCCATTTAACCTGATGAGCCTGGTCTGCAAGGCTATGGAACGTATCATCATGGAACTTATAAACAATGACATTGGTAATCTCCTAACTCTGGACCCTACCCAGTTCGGGTTTGTAAATGGCAGATCATGTCTCCTAAACCTAATAGACTTCTTTAAACCGGTCACCAAAGCCGTAGATGAGGGTAAGGTGGTTCACACAGCTTATCTAGATCTTGCCAAGGCTTTCAACACCATCCCCTACTCTGGAATTATAGATAAACTCACTAAACTAGGTATAAATCCCTATGTCACAAGATGAGTTGCCATCTGGCTCACTGACAGAACCCACACTGTGAAAGTAGCAGATTCTAAATCCAACTTCAGACCAGTGACAAGTGGAGTACCACAGGGTTCAGTCCTAGGTCCTCTCCTGTTTGGTATCTACTTCTCTGAAGTATAGGCTAACACAGAAGGTCTTTGGCTGACAAAGTTCGCAGATGACTGCAAACTAGGAGCCATAATCAAAACTCATAACGATGTGGACATCCTACAAAAGGGCCTCACTGAGAGAGATGCCTGGTCTCAATACCATGGCCTCAAGCTCAATGCTAAAAAGTGCATTGTTATGCCTTTTGGTAAAAACTCCATACCCATGAACTACCACATAGGCGGTAGTCTACTTAACACTGAAAGTGTGATAAGAGACCTTGGGACACAGGTGGACAGTAGTCTCTCCTTTGATAATCACATCGCCACAGTAGTCAGGAAATCCTTCTACGTGGCACACCTCATCACAAAAGGTTTCTCATCTAGGAAAAAAGAGGTCATTGTTCCCCTCTACTCATCACTCATTAGACACATTATAGAGTACAACGCCCCTTTTGGTATGTACCTCACAAGACATCTACAACAACTGGAAAGGCCACAGAAATACCTCACAAAGAGGATTACTGGCCTCAAACAGATGCCCTACGCAGACCGTCTAAAAAAACTCCAGCTTTACTCTGTCACATATCGCCTACTCAGAGGTGATCTCTGCCTAACACAAAAAGCTATGTCAAACCTAGAGCTGTTGGACATGCTCCACTTAAATAAATCCCAATCCCTCCGAGCTACACACTCTAGGGACCTAAACCTTGTCACCACAATAACAAAACATGCTGGAGGGATAGATTCCTGCCCCAGAGACTTCCCATACTTCTGGAACAAACTACCTGTCTATATCAAACAAAGCTCCTCATTAGCACTCTTCAAGAAAAATCTTGATGATTGGATGGGAGATAGGAAATTCACCCTAGGGATCACTTCTGTGGCTCTGCTTGACAGGGGCACAGGAAAATAATTTTTTTGGGTGGCAAAAGCCAGGGTACTGTTTGGCTAGGCTTATATAGGCCCTAGGGCTAATAGCCTAGTACCTACCTATGAACCTATTGTTCTTAATTGTTGCTGGTTCATGATTGGATAGAATGAATTTAAAATATGGGAAATGTAATGAGTCTTTGTCTGATGAAGCAGCTTTGATTTTATCAGCTGTGGTCTGGCCTCCACTCTTGCTTTACTTCATAGAACTGCCAACGCTGATAACCTTTGGTTTTCTCAAAAATGCTGTGTCTCTGAGTTTAACTAGTAGCAAAGGCAGGGTCTGCCCTACCTCCTTCAGGTGGATGGTCATTTACCCCCCCCCCCAATGCTCTAGCTCATTTCTTTGTTATTTATTTTATTTATTAAATGTTTGCCAGGTGGGTTCATTTATTGACTAAGCTAGATTCCTTTTAAGCATGATTTGAGTATAAAGTGAAAACATAATTTATTTATTTCATTGGTTGACTGCAAATCAGGAAGTAGTACTAATCCACAAGGAGTGTTTTTCAGGCATGCTCCAAACCAAAGGCTAAAATACAGAAGATTATAATATAAATGTGTCAAAAAAATCAATGCAGATCAATATATTACAAGAACTAAGCAGTTCAACAACATATACAAAATAAGAGGCTAACAGTGCGATAGAGAATTGAGCAAGTATAAAAATAACCATATATAAATGCATGGATACGTAAACATAAAGAAGGCTAACTAACAGAATTTGAAGGAAAGCAGTCACAGAGTATAACATCAGGGTAAAAAACACCACTTACAAACAGTGCATGCATAAGACATCACCAGTTACAGTATAAACAGATAACGTTAAGCATTTTAGTGATTATTTCTGCAAGATACCAAAGTTTAAGCAGTTGAACGGAATTCACACTAGAGGAGCAGGTATGTGAACTTGTTAGGCAGGATGTAGCCATTCTGGCAGCCACATTTGATGAATAGCACATGATGTGCAGATGCCTTAACATGATGTGCAGATGCCTTAATCCCCACTGCTCCTGTCTCATCCAGCATACCACAGTATAAATCTGTATTCTGTAAATGACAGTGGGCTTGACTGAAAGCCTGCGTGAAGCTGAACTGTTCCATTCTATCAGTGTCCTACATGCTACATCTTACATTCTGTAGATATTAAAATGATGCAGTGATACAATACAGAACTAATTTCAGACTCACTGGGAGTAGCTTTAAAACATATTTATTTTATTGACAAGTCAGGTCATTGTCTGCAGCAGAAATGCTTCCTTTAAAAGTAATGAAATTACATTTTATGAGCACATCTATGCCAGAAATTATATCCACTGTAAATAACACTGCACTTAGAGAAGACTTGGAAAAGTTACCTGCAAAATAGAACCTTTCAGGTGCTGGCACAGAACTCAAGGAGCAGTTACCACGGCAGTTCCCTAAGGTTTGATGCTGAGGCCTCCTTTGGTTCTTACTATTCGTAAAAGACATCTTCTTGGACCTATCTTAACTCAGTCTAGATTTCTAAGCTGATAGTCTCTTGGGATCATAGGTACTTAACGAGGCTATTAATCCTTCTTTCAGCCTTTCCTGGTTAGAGGTTGCCACAGTGGATCACCTATCTGCTCATGATGGCAGTGGAGTTTTATGGTGTTGTACTGCCAGCCCAGCACCCAACCTTGCACAGAAGGCACACACTCACACCTAGGGCCAATTTAGAGTGTCCAATCCACCTGCAGCATATCTTTTGGATGTGGGAGGAAACTGGAGCACCTGGAGGAAACCCACATGACCACAGGGAAGACATGCAGACTCTGTACAGAAGACACCCCAGCTGAGAATTGAACCAGAGAACCTCTTGCTATGAGGTAGCAATGCTAACTGCTGCACCACTGCGGCCGCCTGCTAGGCTCTTAATTCTTTAAAAATGTAGCCATGCATTTCCATGAAGTTTTAGCCCTTAAATATTAAGTAACATTTACATATTGTCTCTACCCATGAGGAACAAGGCTGCCAAACAAGGGGTGAATTTGTGGTTACCAATGCATTTGTCCAGATTATATCTGAACAGTATAAGAGAAGCAGTGAGTTTTATGTGGAGAGGGAGACGATTTCAAAAAGTGATGTTCTCTGTGATGCATATCTAGTCCTCCAACATGTTCTGTTTATATTTCAGAAGAGATTTAGTTCTCTTGAGTGGTTGTTTATATCCATAGTGAACTTGTGAATGTGCAGTAGGTCTGACTGGATAGGTTCTTCTGAGGTTCTATTGACGAGACATAGATTGCCCCTCAGTAGCCTATATGACACGGTGTTGTGGGTATCCAGGTTGTGTCAAATGTTTGTACAGGTGCATACTGAGGGGACATAATACTCAATAATCAGCTCGATGAGTGCAGAATGCAGTGGAATCAAATAAAGATATCAGCACCTTGACAGGAAAAAGAACAAGATAGTTATAGAAGTCTTCGTCAATGGACAAATATTGATTTGTTGCTTATCAAACTTAAAATATTAAATATCATGGTCTTCAGTACCTCACAGAAATTGCCAACAGCCCATTTCCTAACAATAATTGACACAATGGGTAACTTAATGTCAACAGTAACAGAGCAAAAATATCTAGGAATAACTTTGGATCCTACCCTATTGTTAAAAAAGCATACTGACAATATTATAAGTAAAACTCTTCAAATCTAAAGTTATGCTACAAGCTGTCTCTCCTCCTTACCTCAACAACTTGCAGTTCTATAGCTAGAAATGTGCATATCCCGACATCTGAATATAGACTTCCACAAATAACCAGAGATGGCAGGAGCAGGATCTGTGGGTGTACACTTCTCACAGAACCAAATGCTAATTACTGCCAACTCATGTAGCACTTTCAATGGTTAATGGTCAGTGAAAGAGCAACCTTTCTACTTAGTGCTCAGATTTACAAATTATTAAATATGGGACACCGTCTCCTTTAAAATCCAAAGTACAAGTTAAAATAACCAAACAGCACTATGAGAATCAGTCAGGAAGAGGTCCTAACCCTCACTAGACCATGCCTTAAGACATATACAGAAGAATATTAATTTTCAAAACAGCATCCTACAATCTTGTATTATCTCCCAGTAGAACTATGGAAGGAGAATACTCTTAAAGCATTCAAAACAAAACAAATGATTCAGGACTCCAAATGCTTATGCTTTTGAGGGAATGTTTAAGTCATTACCTCATGCATATGTCTAATCTCATAAACACAGCGATGAGCAAAGCAGCACGCTTCAAAACATGTTTGTACTGTTCTAACACTGCTCTAACGATGTTTACACATAGTGTTTGTACAATTCAAACACTGCATACATATAATGTTGTGCTTGTACAATTCGAACACTGTATATATATATATATATATATATATATATATATATAAATGTCTGTACAGTTCTAATACAGTATAAACATAATGTCTGTAAAGTTCTAACACTGTATACATATAATGTCTATACAGTTCTAACACCGTATACACATAATGTCTGTACAGTTCAAACAATGTATGCATATAACGTCTGTACTGTTTGAACACTGTATACTTATATTCTAACACTTTATACAATATAATGTCTGATGTCTATATTTTTCTAACACTGTATACATATAATGCCTTTACAGTCCTAACAATGCATAGATATAATGTCTGTACTGCTCTAACACTGTATAGCTATAATGTCTGTACAGTTCTAACACTATATACATACAATGTCTCTACAGTTCTAATACTTTATACATATAATGTTTGTACTGTTCTAACACTGTATACATATAATGTCTGTACAGTTCTAACACCGTATAGATATAATGTCTGTGCAGTTTTAACACTGTACAGGTATAATGTTTGTACAGTTCTAACACTATATATATATATATATATATATATATATATATATATATATATATATATATATATATATATATATATAAAATGTCTGTACTGTTTTAACAATGTATACATATGTCTGTACAGTTCTGACACTGTATAGATATAATGTCTGTACAGTTTTAACACTGTATAGATATAATGTCTGTACTGTTCTAACATTGTATAGCTATAATGTCTGTACAGTTCTAACACTATATACATATAATGTCTCTACAGTTCTAATACTTTATACATATAATGTTTGTACTGTTCTAACACTGTATACATATAATGTCTGTACAGTTCTAACACTGTATAGATATAATGTCTGTGCAGTTTTAACACTGTACAGGTATAATGTTTGTACAGTTCTAACACTATATATATATATATATATATATATATATATATATATATATATATATATATATATATATATATATATAATGTCTGTACTGTTTTAACAATGTATACATATAGTGTACAATTCTGACACTGTATAGATATAATGTCTGTACAGTTTTAACACTGTATAGATATAATGTCTGTATTGTTCTAACATTGTATAGATATACCCCTGGATTCAGCAAACGTCTGTGCAGGAATAACTTATTCCTGCATGGAAGGGACCATTCCCTTGTGGCACGGGAGCACGCCATGTATATGTATGAAGGCGCTCTGCCGTTCTCCAATACGTACATGGGGATGTGTATGAGTGTAGGGGGCGTGTCTGAGAGCAGTGCTCTCACAATACACATGCCCCCTGCACACCAGAATTGCTGAACGGCAATCTAAAAAGAGTGAGACTGCTCGTCACACCTCTCAACCCGTTAGAGGAAGAAATCTGGACAAAGCCATAAGGGGCAACTGCTAAATATTGCTATTACAAACTTAGAAAGTTGATAGAATAACAGGTTTTGTATTAGCATGAATTTTCTGAAGGGTATGAAGTCTAAAACGCACACCTCTCAACCCGTTAGAGTAAGAAATCTGGACAAAGCCATAAGGAACAACTGCTAAATATTGCTATTACAAATTTAGAAAGTTGATAGAATAACAGGTTTTGTATTAGCATGAATTTTCTGAAGGGTATGAAGTCTGAAACGACCTCTCAACCCGTTAGAGTAAGAAATCTGGACAAAGCCATAAGGGACAACTGCTAAATATTGCTATTACAAACTTAGAAAGTTGATAGAATAACAGGTTTTGCATTAGCATGAATTTTCTGAAGGGTATGAATTCTAAAACGCAAATGTCTGTCATTTTCAAACTTCAGTCTTTAACGATGTGCCAGAGAGCCACAAGTTTATGAAAAGTGGGACAAGAATATAAGGCAAAAAATCTGGACATACTGTAAAAAGTTATATGTCATCAACTTTTGCAAAGCACAGCCCCCAACAAATATTTTTTTTTCCTCACATTTGCATTAAAGTTTAAGCATAGCTGCATGGGTGTGCCTGTTGCTTAGCTATGTTTAGTCCAGCTTAAACAGCACAAGAAGTCAAACAGCAATAGACATCCACTGTAAGCAGTAGTGCAATAGTGTAGTGGTTAGAGCATACGCTTTGTATATAGTCATTTATGGCTCAGGCCCCCCAAAACCCTTTCCATTTCATATGTGAAATCAGTACGATTTTAATTTATTTGTATATTTATGTAGAAAGTTACTTATATTTCTCAACCAGAGTAGTGTACTAGGCCCAGATGTGAGGTGTAAGTGTAATAAAGTTATGAAACCCCCATATAAACACAAGTGCCCCATATAGTATAGTCACACAAGAATAATTAAATGTAATGAAAGCACATTAAGGGATGTCAGGGAAGGTAAACAAATTTATAATATGCCAGGAATGATGAATCAATCTCATACAGGTGGTAGTCCATAAAATAAAACATAAGCAATGCTAAGCATTGCACAGCTATGCTGCCCAGGTATAAGCATTATGCAAATATGAATGCTAAGCAATGAGTAACCCAGCTAAGTGGATTTGCCCATTGGTAAGCCGTACTGAACCTGTACCTTTAAGCACTGCCAACCTTAGCTAAGCAGGTTTGCCCGGCACTTAGCTTAGCTCAGCATATTCAAAACCGTCCAATCACGGCAAAGTGTGGGAAATCGGCCATATTTAAACCTCACAGGCAGGAATACAGCCCATAACTGTTTGTAGCTCCCCACTGTAGGCAGTATGGCTGGTGTAGGAGAAGGCATGCACTTTTGGGCACAGAGCTGGGGCAGACAGGAGTCCAACGTCATGGTAGGAGTCCTTGTAAAAAAACATGATGTGAGACTGCTGCAGGACCAGTACCAGGGCTCCCAATACAAAGCGAAGCCTGGGAAAGTCTCACCCGTGATCTCACCAGTGCCACTGGTATCCCTTGGACTGGTGAGCAGGTCCAGCACCACTGTGCCAACTTGAAGCAGAGGAAGAGGGAGCTCTTGGACCAGTGGGTCCAAGAAGCATGACAGAGGGGTGATGTCCCAGCAATGTGTAAGTATTCATAGCAATAACTGTTTACCAAAGTCAAGCCTGTGTATGTGATGGATAGGTATTCATAAATGTTTCTCTATCTTCATTACAGCTCCAGCTGAGCAGGTTGCGAACCAGGAAGCCTATGCCAGCAGGTTGCAAAGGTTGCATCACAAGTCTGGTGAATAACAATATAGCTTGTAGTATTCATACCAAATAAATATAAAGAAATAGAATGTCACCTGGCAGTATTAAAAATGGGTACGGTTTGTACTGAATAAAGCAGACAATATTACAGTAATAGTCTCATACAGGTTATATATAAATAAAAATGTAACTGCCTGTCAATAAAATTCAAAACCCTGGACTGGTTGTGCTTACTCTGGTATGATATGATTTGAAATGTGTACAGGTTATGCATAGCAACTATAGCTCTGAAAATATTAAACAATCAAGTCTCAGCTGACAAAGTTAGTGCCTCTATAACATGAGATTACCTGATATTACAAATGTCACGCACCAAGATCTGATATCTGAATAGTAATGTTGTGTTAACCACTGTTTTCCATACTGTGCTATGTGAAAAGGTATATATATGAATGTATGTATAAGAATGTTGTAATTACAAGGTCAGATTGTACAACAAAGAGAGAATGAGAAAGAAATCATTCAAGTGAAAGACAGCAGTTTCTCAATAGCTCCCTCTGATGAAACACACATTTGTTATATTTTTTTAGCAGAAAGAGCCACAGTTCGAATCCTGGGAGTGGTAGTAAGCTGTACGCATAATTTCAGCTAGGATTTTGTGAAACAGACAGGTAGCATTAACAAACATTTCCTCCACAGGTCTGCCAGGTAAAAGAAGGTATAAAGTAGCTATAAGAAGGCTGTAGTTATACTGTGTCCAGCACCCATGGGCTAAACCCAAGGCTGCAAACGACAGCAAGATAAGTACATAGACCATGTCATCTCCCCCAAGAAATATTCAAAAGTGCCATGCTGTCACAGCAACTGGTCCCTGCTAACAACAACCAGGGTGACTGATAGAAATCAAGGCAGAGTGTGTCAGTAGCACATACACACACAGTATGAGTGTACATATGTAACCCTGACTATGTGAATATGGGTATAAACAGTCATGTAGTATTGACAAATATTCCCTCCACAGGTCTTCCAGGTAAGAGAAAGTATAAAGAAGCTATAAGAAGGCTGCAATTATTCCGTGTACAAGCATACCATTGCCAACCCAATGCCATAGTTGTTGTAATAATACCTGTAGAGTAATGAGTAGAGCACTGATCATTAAAGCTGTGACCACTGCAAGAATCTACATTTGTTAGCTGACATCTCTCTCTCTCCCCCACCTTATCTTCACCAATAATCTAAACACATAAATGAATGGGTATGTTTTCCACCAAACCTACTGTTGGGACATGTGTCCTGTTGTTCTACAAATGTTGAAATTTATTCCAATTAATGTTCCATGTTCAAATACTATCATTGGTGGCCTGTTGCTATCAATGTAACCTGCATGCTGGTGTAATGCCCATTGTGGTTCCATATATGCATGTGTTCTGTTTGCTATGCAAATGTTCCAAATCTGTAATTTTGGGTTGATGGGAATACTCATGCATGCTGTTATAACTAATCCTGGAATGTGTTTACCATTACTAGCCAACATATGTTCTAAAACTGCAACACCATAGCATGTTAGGGAAGGCTGATCCCAGTGGATCTGCCTCTCCTGCCTCATCTGGCCGTGGAACTCGGCCCCAGTACATCTGAGACCCACCCCAGCACCTCCTCATCCACTGGTCCTGCACCACCTTCGGGTGGAACCACTTCAGGGGATGGGACTCGTCCCCCCCGGCATGGGCCCATGGATAGGATCCTGTCACCTGAAGCCAGGTCCGGGGTCTGGTGTGTAGCGAGCTCCGCAAGGAATTTGGAGATCTGCTACACCAGCTTGAGGGCCACATGGTGCAATTAGAGGGTCAGCCTGCCCCTCCTGCTCAGCCTCCAGCACAGCCACCTTTGGGGCTGTGAAGGTGCAGTGGTGACTGCCCATGGGTGGGGACCTCAGTCCCACTGTATCCATCTGGGGGCTTGTGTTCTTCCAGTTATCAAACACCCCTCCCCATCCAAGGTGTTTACCCCCCACATGTGTTATATACCCCCCTGTATGCTGTCTTGTCTGTCTTCCTACCCAACTTACCTCCCCAAATATGCCTACTATCCTTCCCCAACATCCCACTCTAAACTTTAAAAAAAAGGGCAATCTGTTCCCCAAAAAAAAAAAAAAAATTTGCTCCATACATAGCTGTCCATTTTGCACACATGTCCACTGGACACATTTAATCTTGTCTAATTGGCTTCACAACAGATTATTGTCCTCACCCCTCTCTCTCAGGGGTTTGAGTGTTGCTGTAGAAGAAATGGACAGCTATGGAACTTCCCTACATCCATCTTGTACATCCTTAGCTATCTTTCATATTGTTTTATCCTCTTTGTGCCCCCTTTTTCTCCACTTTCCTATCACCTCTTTTTTATTTTCCTTTAAAGAAACTAGCATGGGGGTAAGCAGGAGTAAGCAATAGTAAGTGGGAGTAAGCCTGTTTGCGTGGTGCTAAGTGATGCCTACACAGATTAAGCACTTATTAAGGGTAACTGTGTGTAGGCATAGTTAACCAGAAGTTAGCAATGGTTACGGCCAAGCAAACCTACACAAACCTGCTTACAACTGCTTAAAAGTGCCTTAATCACTCCATATCCAACAGCTGTTGTTCTGCCCAGCAACAAAATTATCAGCCCTGTCAAGTCTTGAACACTGGACCCTTTAAACCAGAGTCAGTGAACATACCACTGCACCATCTGAACTCTAAGAATCACTTTTGCTTTCTCAAACTTATCATGCAGTCTGGTCATTTAACACCAATGAAAAAGCAACCCTAGGCCTCAAACCCAGGACCCTATAGTCAGAGACAATACCCCTATGCCATCAGAGCTGTAGTAGTACACTTGTTTTTTTCAAACATATCATTCAGTCTGCCCATTTAACATTAATGAAGAAAGCTAGTAATCCCTGGCTTCAAACCTAGGACCATGTACACTGCAGTCATAGAACATACCACTACACCACCTGAGCCATACCAAATAAGCTTGTCATCAGTGTGATATCTACTAAAAAGGAAAAGTGAGCAGTGATTAGCAATGCATAACTGTGGTTAGCTGGTGTATGACCTGCTTAAATGTAGATGCTAAATGTGTTTGTGCATTGGTAAGCATCGCTAAGCAAAGCGTACACAGTGTAAGCACCTATACATTTAGCCATGTTTTAGCTCCACTTAGCATCACGCAAGCCCGCACAAACACACCTAAAGCCGCTTTAAAGTGCCTTAATCACTCTGCCTACTTCTGCCCAGCAATAAAATAAACAGCCCTTGATACATTTGAACCCAAAACCTTGCCTACTGCACTCACAGCAGTTAACCACTAAGCCATCTGAGCTGTAAGAAGTTGGGATGATTTCTCTAACATATCATGCAGAACAGTCAGTTTACCATAGGGAATGTACAATGTGGAAGCAGTAAACTTTCAACACACACACACACACACACACACACACACACACACACACACACACACACACACACACACACACAGACACACACACATACACACACACACACACACATATATATATATATATATATATATATATATATATATATATACACATATATGCATATATAAATGCATATAGATATATACAAAAAGAGTATATATAGAGAGTGCACAGACAAATCAAACAGCCAGTAATGCTAGAGTTGCCACCTTTTCAAATGGCCAAAGTCTGATTCTTTTCTGGAAATGAGAATTATTGCATTAAAACATATACCCACACTCAATGCAAAGACATAACACCACATGTTTTGCATAAATATAAATGTTTACTTGTGTACTATTTATGTTGTTTATGCCATTTCTTATAGCATTTAGGTGTCTGAAATAGAAAATAACTGATTTATGCAACTATCATAGAAAACATATGATACATTATTGGTCCTACCATCTCAGGATATTTGCCATTTGTCAGTTTTTGTCATCAGGACACAACTGCACAAAGAGGGTTTGTCCCTCGCAAAGAGGGACAGGTCGTAACCCAAAGTAATACATGAAAAATAAGATACTCTGCTCTCTTGACCAAAGCCTTTAAGTAGTACAACATTAAAAAACACACTTGCCTTGAATACAAGAATCAATCAACACTTAATTATAGATGTAGTTCAACAGCCTCCAATTACACTCTGTAGTTAACTCCCTAGGGGGAAAAGTATCAAATGTTACCATGTAAACTGATCCTTTACATAACGATGCTTCACTTCAAACTGTACTATCACACTGACAAACAGAACTGTCTGCAAAACAGTATGATCTAACCCACCACTGTCCCCATGGTGAAATGTATGAAAATGTACAGCCATATACCTTTATCTTTCTTATTAATAATATCTCTCACATGTACTAACAGCCTAGGTTAAAACTATGTAATACCCCTCCCCCATAAAATGTCTTACAAGGACATATAACAGCGTTCCCTATACACTGACCTCTTGAATGTACAGGGTCACACATTGTCCAGCCATAGCCCTCATATTTATGGATCCTACCCCACAACATGTGTGGGAGTCCACAACTTCACTGGGATGATAGCAGGAATGTCAGCACTAAATAATGATAGACCATATCAACCTCTTATTGCATGACATCTGGACAAAGCCTGGTATATAAGTGGAGGACAGACGCCAAAACACAGGGCCATATTAGGAATATTGCTGTTATACACTGTGAAAGTTGCTGGTATTACAGGATTGGCTGCAACATACCCTTTCTGAGGAATATGATGTCTGAAACACAAATGGATGTTGCCATGTACTAATAGGAAACAAAAGAGAGAATGCCATTGATTTGTCAAGGCCAGCACCTGTCTGGGGAACAGACAAAACATAACAGCCAAACCTCTGGACATTATGTGGATAGCCCCACAGTTGAGAGCTATGCAGACAAACTGCAACCCATGCAAAACTAGCATGTACACACAAACCCTGTAAAAGTAGCAGTATTCAAAGCATATAACAGCAATACTCACATTCTGGAACCTTATACAAACATGTAATTGGCTTGTGTCCACAAGACTTGTTGTAAGAGGTATTCCTACCTGCTGTTTGTAACACTGATTCCCCCCACAAAGGAAGGATGTCTTCCATACAGGCAAGCTAAAGGGACAATGCCCACATGAAGTAGTCAATTATAGTAGTGGGTTGCTATGACATTGGCTATTGGAGGAAATACACAGTTGCTCTGCATGCAATTAGCAAGTGAGGGACACCAATTGGTGCAGAGGCCATCACCTGCTCATGAGCATCACCTACAAAAGTCATGCTGCAACCTATTCAAACCAGTGCTATCCCTGTAGTGGAGAGAGAGAGGGGGGGGGAGAGAAAACAAACAAACAAAAACAAACAAAACAAGAAAGACATAAACCTAAACCAGAACACGGAAGAGAGCATAAAAATAAAACAGGTATGTGAAACATGTAAGCATGTAATTGAATGTAGTACCTGGTCTGTAGTAATGGGATAGATGATTTTGAATGAATTATATGTGCCAACAAGACTTGCTGTAATGATGTCCTGCTGAACAGCTGCTATGGATGTAGCATCTGGCTCTGTCTGCAGTGGGCCATACCTGTCAACTGTACAGATCTTCATGGAATGTCAAGATTTACCTATCATAGTGTTTGGTCTGTTCCTCCTAACATCTATATTTTTCTGGCAAATAGCTGAGGGTGGAAGTCATGAAGTAATGACAAGCACTTGAGTTTCATACTCCACATCCTTCAGAACAGTCATGGTAATGCAAAATGTATTATGCTAAACACGTCATAGGTTTGTAACAGGCATATTTAACACCTGTCCCTATTTATCCCCCCATAATTTCAGGCTTTGTCCAGATGTGATGCTCTAAGAGGTGGAGAGGTAGGATCACAGCTGAGGAACCTGACTCACCCCGTGAAAGGACAGCTCACATATGGCAACCACTAGAGTGTCTGCCAAACAGTCGTGACTGTGCCACTGCTAGGCCAGTTAATGGGATGTTGTCCATATCCATATGTTACCTGTGAATATGAGTATTGTACATGTTTGTATTGTACATCTAAGATACCTATATAGGGCATGTGCATAGTAAAGTACTGTTGCAGATGTGTGTGTTAAACTGCATGTGATATAATGAATTAATAACATTCAACTGTACAGTGTTCTGTCGGACAATAGTCACAGTTGTGACTGATATCTGTAGTCACATACACATATACTTGTGTTATGTCAGCTATATTAATACATTATCAATATTTATTTCCCTGTTGTCATCCATTGATGAGGGCCATTGTCCAGAAGTCCTGGTATAACAGGTTGACAAGTATGATATGACATAGAACACAAATGTATACCAGGTATCACCTGAGCATGTGTATGTATATGTATGTTCAGCTGAAAGGAACAAAAGTAATAACATGGGTTACAAGCAGTCTGGAAAATAGGTTGTGCATGTTGCATATGTATGTAATAGTGTCACTGCATACAACAAAATTAAATGTGTACAGCTACTGGTTGTTGCATTGCCATGACACTGATATGGGTACTACAGTAGGCATTATTATCAGGTAGTAATCAGAGAAGTGTACAACTGTGTTATGACCCACTGTCCATGCCTACCATGAATAGCTATATCAACACCCATATACACTGAATATCCATAGTGTACACACCCCTGTTGGAATGCCAGGTTTGTGTGCTGTATGCCAATGAGACCACAGCAAATCATTTAATAATGTTTCTCACCTCAAATGTGACCCATAACCCATACAATTCTATTGAAAAAGAAGCAAAGCTGTTTCATGGAAGGTGAACAACCATTGCCAAGTGAAGATGTGTCATGATGTTAGAGTACAAACTAAGACAAATGGATGCTGTAATCATCTCAGCAGGTGTTTACACTACATATCAGTGTAAGGGTGTGCAAACACATTCAACTTGCTTACTGTACTGAGTATTATTTCCCATATGTTTTCGCAGAACAGATTGTCATGTTTTCAATTGAATTGTGTAGGCTATAGGTCACATTACAGGTGGGGATTGTGTTGAAATGAGTTTTTGTGGGGTCATGTTTCAATTGCACAAATACCAGGCATTGTAACAGGGGTGTGTACACTTTATATCCACTGTAGCTAGATGGAATCAGCAGTACCTGACCTGTAAAACCAGCCTCCACCAAGGATGGAATAATCCCCCTTGGTGTGCAGCAGCAATACACAAAGAACATAATAGGTTGCTATAGTGGCAGTACAGGGACATATAGGTGCAGACCACAACTTGGAAGCAAGTCCACCTCATCTGAGCAAGCATATAGTTTCACACGTGAATTTCTGTAAGGCTGACTATGACTATAAATCAGACATATCCACCCCACCAAGGCCATTTGCCACAATGTCTTCACATATGTAGTCAGTCTCAGAGGCAGTACACAATTCAACCTGTACTGGTGGTAAAGCACACCTCATACACACATGCAATGGATACAGGCAACCTGTATCAGACAGGTAAGGTGGGAACAGTGCAACCCTGCTCACACCATTTGTACAGGGGGATATGCACATCAACCACACTCCTGCCCTCATCAGTGGTAAGCATGTACATAATGCCTACTGATGGCAACAACAGCAAGTCTCCATGGGTCATGAGAACATCACAGTCTGCTTCCTACATGAACCCAGGCATGTTCTCACAGCTCCATTATACACTACAGTCAAACACAGACTTGCCACCATCCACATGGAGGATGGCCACTGTCATCCCTCTACAAAGAAATGAATGGAGAATGGAGGATTATGCAATTAAGTGTCCAACATTGGGGGAACTAGACAGGTCAGGGCCAGGAATGTAATGCAAGATGCCAAAGCCATGATAGCTTACCGTATTATGGTATAGTCTGGATTTCTTGCAAGTAATATCCACTGTTGATGTGCAAGTGGACAACTGTATGAGATCCTGTGACCTTTTTTCCTGTTTATGTCTTTCAGGTAATATGCAATGACTGCGGCTGCCAGCATTCAGCAACACAGAGAATGACACCATAATACAGTATGTGATACAGCATTATGACATGTTATTCAGCCGCAGAGCCCAGGATCTGCAGGAGAGGACCACCCTGTGGAACGAGCCTGTCCATAGGGTAAACAATGTCGGCCTGCACAGCCAAAATTATGAGCAGGTGTGGCATTGTTGCACTGACCTCATCTACCACACCTATTGCGAGGAACCAGCTAGCCACAGATGGGGGTCAACCCATCCATTCCCCACTGACACACGCTGAGGAGCTCTTCACCAGCCTTGGGACACCTGCCCACTGGGCAACCCATGAAGCCGAAGACAGCATTGTGGAGGTGGGTGCCACCCACACAATGGATGAGGAGTGTGCAGGTAAGGTCCCAGTGCACATTACTAGAACATTGTTGCTTATCCATTTTTATCTGTAAAGTATATACATGCATATGTCAGATAAGATAGTCTGTTGCTAGAGTGTAGTAATGCACAGATGTGCATAATCCTTAGTATTGGAGTTTGTACTGTTGATGTGCTGAAATGCTGCTTCCACCCTGTACCAATGCCACAGGTGTGGCTACTGACATTACTTCTATCTATTTAGGCCCCTCTGGTATACAACTGGGACAGCAGCCTGTACCTGGTGAGCATGGAGTTGTTTTGTTCAGGTTTGCCAATACACCGGCCATGTTAAGGCCATGCTATTTGCCATGCACACATTTAATACACCTAGCCATAATGCATGCTATACATGTTCATTTTTGTTGGTGTTAACTGCACTGCATCACAGTGGTCGCCATGGTGGCATATATGAAGGGTATGTAAGATTCTTGCAGTGTACCTCACAACCTGTCATACAAGATGTGTGGACAGAGATAAACAAAATTATAGGATAAATGGCTTACATTAAGGACATGTATGAAACATTACCCTTATACAGTGGATACAGCAGTGTGTACACCACTATTACAATGGCAACTGTTCCTGATATATACAACGGCAGACCACAGTAACACAATCCTCACATTTTACAACCTGCAACATGATCTTAACATGTGCAATGAATGTGTAATATATAATCCTATGTTAGGACACCAAATATGGGGTATACAAACCTTACAAAACACTGGAAGCACATGTGTGCACACACTCCAAATATATTGTGGAGGCAGCTTGTGATGTACTGACAGCATTCACTCTTCTTGAGTACACACTTGCGATCAAGTACAGGGCCTCAATGTCACACCAAGTAATGGTCTGCTGTTCAAGAAGTATGTTCAAGACATTTGCCCAGTTACCTGCAACAGAGGCAGCCATGGCTTGCACACATCTTACAAAACATGAAACAGATCCCATATATGAAAGATAGCAGTCAGGAGTGGGAAAAGTAACCTTACCTCACCATTGCATATACCATGGCAAACAGTGCAGACAATGATCTAGATGTGTATTAAATATGGGACAACAATGATGTTGAAAAGAAACAGATGCCCATCCAAAACAAATGACAAAAGATGTTGCAAACTGGTCAGAGAGTCTGCCCAGAGACATGCAGCAACACTGAGTGAGTTGCATGAATGTCTAGCAAGTACTGCCTGTGTAGTACCTGTGTCAACAATTGCCAGGATTCTGCATAAGTCTGCCCTATGGGTTAAGGTAATTAGATGGAAGATTTGTCCCACATGAAATATCATTCAGACTCTGTACAGGTAGCAAAAGCATAACATAAAGTCTCCCAAAGACATGTGTTGCAATGTGTAATGGTGTCATGAGACCAAGGCTCAAACTTACAGACAGTATTCATAAAGATACGTGTGGTGCACAAGCAACACCTCACTTCACCTCAGTGCCACCATCCCCACCTTTTATCTTGCTGGTGCCAGTGTACACCTTTAGGGTTGCTGTTCATTAGCTGGAACTAGGCCTGTAGACATGGTGGGTGGTATTTGGAACACTGCAAAATAACACTCATGTGTGGCCCATAGTTGTCAAGCATCTGCAATAAGGCTGAGGATGGGGAGGGGTGTCAGCTTCAAACACAACAGTGAACTGAAGCATACATCCAAAGCTAGCTAAGAATGGCTGTATCTGAACACAGTCAGGGTTGTGAATTGTGCCAGACAGATTCCACAGCAATAGTGATGCCACTGTGTGACCTCCAAGGGCTGTGCACATGAGCTGACCTTGCAATCTGGCAAAGTTGGGGGACCTCTGTAGGGCAAACAGACCAAATAATGCCAAGTAAAGATGGGCCATGCTAGTATACCCCTTCCAGGAGCAGTGACTGCTGTAGTTCACTTAAGAGGTGCTTCAACAAACCATTGTTTTAAGGGTGCGCACACTAATGCAACCCACATAGTGTATGCATCTCATTCTTTTGTTTGATACTGCATTGGATTGCACAGGTCATATGTCACATATCAGGTGTGTGTAATGTTATCAAATGCAGTAGTGTGGCCCCATTGCGTATCATAGAAGAGGCTGGCATGTCAACAGGGGTGTGTACACTCCCCATATCCACATTAAGCTTTGAAGGTTGTTAGTATAACCAGATTTTATTGCACATGCATGCACTACTGATGATGAGATCTGCAAATCAAAGGTCAGGCATTAATTATTGACATCAGTCCTCATATCATCCCAGGTATGTGTCAGACAAACACATAGGAGCTGTGAGCAACAGAGCAAACATAACTGCCAGGCATCTACACATTCAGCAATGATTTGTACACGTGTGAGGTATGTTGCACAGTACATGCCAGTGTGCTCCACAGGTGCACAGAAATAATGTGTACAGGGGTGCAGTGTGTTCTGGGGGAAGGGGCATCACCATCTAACACAACTTATGCATCACAGAGATGTATATTGTTGGAAACAAGGATTAAGAATGGTTGCAGTGCATGCTGTTGAGTGGCATATGTCATGCATGTCAACTGTTGGGTAATGAGTGGTCTGTGTAATATCTTTGTGCCACCTTACCTGTAAGTGTGTGTGTGTGCATGTGTGTGTGCATGAGTGTGTGTGTGTGTGTGTGTGTGTGTGTGTGTGTGTGTGTGTGTGTGTGTGTGTGTGTGTGTGTGTGTGTGTGTGTGTGTGTGTGTGTGTGTGTGTGTGTGTGTGTGTGTGCGCGCGCGTGTGTGTAGAAGTAAACCATAATGTGCAGACCTTAATTTAAATTTCTTGTCTGCCCCTCAAAGGTGGTGAGGTGGGTCATGGTCCCTCCTGCAGGCAAACTGATGTTAGTGACCATACAGACTCTGACAACAATGATAGGCATGGTGAGGCACAGGCAGGGTTGTCACAGGCTGAATCTGTGCCATTGGTTGACATCCCACTTTTATCCACCCCATCCCCACACACAGTCACAATGCCCACACATACCCCATCACCAGTGGCCATAGATGAGGGACTGTTGGCGGGTGGTGGCATGGGATAGGGAAGTGTGGTGACTATGGCAAGTGTGTCTGTACACAGCAGCCATAGCCAGATAACTGGTAAGGTCCCCCACAGGCAGATGGACAGGAGTGCTCGTAGGAGGGCTGCTGGCCATCATGCCCCTGGTAGAAGTGCTACAGCAGGTATCACCAGCCACATGTTTTGGGCCACCTTGGAGGCACAGGCACGTATGGAATGTTACACCAAAGATAGTCTGAGGCTCCAGAGGGCCACTCTTCCAGCTATACGTGACTACATCTGTGATCATGCAGATGCCCACTGTTATTTTGCAGAGGTCATGGATAGACAGTTGGGTGAGATGGTGGGAATCCTCGACCATGTGGTGTCTGTGTTAGAGCATGTGGTGGGAGTAGGGCGTCGGCCACATAGATGTAGGTCAGCAACATCAACAGGTGGAGGTCTACGTGGATGCGCAACATCTCACTTCCGCTCCCGTACTGGCAGTACCAGCAGCAGCACTGCAGGGGGGTGCTGTCCACACCACAACTCAGCAAGCCATGTGCACGTGGTCCTGGCTAGTTCCAACAGGGATGCAGATCCAGCGGACAATTGTCATCATCAGGGGAGAGTACCATATCTTGGCTTCTGCCTGGTGGTGCCCATGCAACCCCTGGCAGGCACAGTTCCCGTGTCCATGGCCGGACACAGTGAACTGTACACCCTGCCATGTATGGTCTACAGCTCTCCAACATACCCCTGTAGAGGGCAGCCACATGGCAGAAGTGTGTGCATCCATACCCACACACACATTACCATCACAGCTAGGGCACCTCCATGCTTACACACACCATGTCTGCACAGGCCATTTAATAAACAATCCCCTAACACACACACATTATTTCAACCAAATGGCTCAGCCTAGGCCTCTGGCAAACCCACACCACACCCTGTGCATATGATGATATCTGTGCCACATCCCTGTCATTCATACCATTGATGCAGGGACATGCTAATATGGTTCTGATGCACAGGGTGAATTTTCTACAGTTTAGCAATTTCATGCTGTTTAAAGTGTTGTCAGCTGGAATGTTTAATGCTTACATGGCAGGGTGTGTATCTGTCCAACCATGATGCATTATTGCTGTTATTAACACCGACTGAATGTGGTCTCCATAATGTATTCTGTTTGTGTTCTAGGTGTCTGTGTGTCAGGAGGATGTTGGTCTGCTGTCCTTTCCTACAAGGGGTGTGGCACTGTGGTAACATATTGACTGTGTCGTATCCCGGGTACAGCTAAACACAAGTAACAGGTCTGTATAACAGGTATTGCATGTGCCACGTGGCTGATAGGTCTGAGGGGTGTATACAGGTGAGTGCATGATGGCTGATGTAAACAGCTCTTCTATAGTGAACAATGGTAGGTGTACTGGGTGGCACACACCAAATGTTTGTGAATAACACACACACAGAGGCTTTTGTGTTGATGCAATAAACAGAGAATACTGTTCACATGGATGTACTTCATTTTGTAGAGAACTCATTTTGGCCTATGTAATTCCACCAAGATCAAATTGTCAAAACATTGCATCAGTAAATAATCAGTCCGCCAAATTTCATTTCAATGAAAATAGTACTGGCAGGGTTTATGTCCTTTTCCCCAATGTAGTGCAATCCTGGAGTTGGTATAAACAGTTGTGCTGGTGTACTTTGGAGGGTGTGGGGTGGCATAGAACCACACACATAGTGTCATTAACAACTACTTAACCTGTTAACATAAACTGGACAGTATAATAGCACACTAAGCGGGGAGATACGCACAATACTGCCAATGTGGGTGGCTGTGCCCACAACAACTACCCCCAACAATATATACTAACTCCACTATTGCTGTACAGCTGTACAGTGGGGAAAAGGGCATTTACACATCCACTACTAGTTTTGATGGAATGAATTTCTACAAGATGATTGCTTTGCAATGTTAGCTTTTGCCAGTTAGTTCTCAGACAAATGATCTCCCGGGAAATTGTTTTTCTGCAAACTGAAGTAGATCCCTTCACATACAGGCCAACTTACTTGACAACAGTGAGATTAGAACCCCTACCTAGATACTTATTGCTACTAATGTGTTCGGCCTTAATTGCACACACCACAGAGCTTGTAGGGTGAAGTGTGTCCTGAGCTTCATGTAAAGTGAACAACATTACCAGGCCTTGTACAGTATGGTAATGGGGGATGTACTGGGTGTTAATGGACACTACATAGTATAACATACTGACATTTACACATTAACAAATGCATACAGTCATAAGCACATTTGACAGACCTGGGTTTAACAGTGCTGACTACCTGTCAGTGAGTCCATACTGTTACAGAGTTTTTGCAGACAGCACATGCATTATTTAGCTGAAGAGTGTCATCAGTTACCTGTATGGTTGATGGTGACAGCGGTCCTCATACAGTGGACCTTGGGACATGTACTGGGGGTCCCATGGTGTAAAGACAGTATACCCAGCACCCCCACCCCACATTGTATATAGTACTCACTGAAACCCATGATAATGCTCTGACATACCCACAATCACACATTTACCAGGACTGCAATACAAATCCTTTTCTATCAAATTATTGCTACTACAGGGATATGCATTTACTGCACACGCCACAGGGATAGTAGGGTGAGGGTTTTGTCATGGCTCTCCCAATGTGAGCAACATCACCATCCCTTATAATGTATGGCAATGTTTAGTGTATTTGGAGAGTGAGGCCTCAGAATGTTGTCTCCTACAAATATGCACACTCACACACACTTGCAGACACACACACACACACACACACACACACACACACACACACACACACACACACACACACACACACACACACACACACATACATGCTCACATATGCCAAGACTCAGAGGGTAACCCACGCCTATCTACCCATTTGTAGAACAGTGTTATGCTGGTACTGCAAGCTCCAGGTAGCCCATACTGTGAAGAGTGTCACAAGGTAAATTTAATGTGAATTACAGCAGCAGCCCTTTCTAAGTATAGCAAAGGGGGTGTAGTGGGTGAGAAGGCCCTCAGAGTATTTTCAACTACAAGTTTACAAACACACAAACACTGTCATACTCAGTAATGCCCACAGACACATTTGTCAGTATTGAGGTCCATAGATGTAGGTGTTCCTAGGTGTGTACCAGGCTAATGTCCATGGAGAGATGAGAAGAGTAGGGCATGTGAGTACACTGGTATCATGCCACCTGACATTTGTCAGCAGGCCATCTATCAACTACTGCCACTTGAGTGATCCCCAGGGTGACAGTTAAATTCAACATCCACTCATCTGTTTTTTCTCTTGAATAGGGCTAGTGATGTGCTCAAAGTGACATGTATGCAACATTTATTGCATAACATGGCCAGTGTCTGGGTTAGGGACCTGTTCCCAAACATGTTCTGTTGACTGTGGTAGCCTGGTTGAGGTATTCATGGCATGTGGTGCATACAGAGTGGTGTTTCCTAGCTGTGGCATTTGTAACACAGCTGGACAGACATGTCAGTGTCAGTCAATCAGAGACTGCCTGTAAGCAGCCAAGATGTGACCAGGAAGACTTGCAGGTTCAGGTCTCTGTCCATGTAGGACAGTTGTGTGATGGCTAGGGTCCTACATGTGCAGTACACTTGCAGCCTACAAAGTTGTTGTAGGTGTCCAGTGAGTTACATGGCAAATGGACCATTGTACCTGCTGATTGGCCAACTGACTGGGGTGTAGAGGGAACATTGACTTCTACATTCCTTGATGACACACCCTTACTTATGCAATGTGCCACATGGAAGGGCTTTCTGTCCACAGTGGGAATGTGGTGGTCAGATGAGAGGTTGCTGTCAAAATGTGTCTACAGACCTCCTATAAGGAGCTCTGTGCCCATTGGACTACCATCAATTTGGTCATTTATGAGCAACACATTGATTCAACAGGGGATTGGGACACAGTTCTTGACAATGAGATTAAGGCCAGTGTTCTGACAACAGTTGGAGGTGTCAGTGACAACTTTATGCAGGATGTGTACATATTCTGGGGATGTGAACATAGCCCCCAATTAGCAATGTCTGCAAACATTGCTAAGCACAGTTTATTCATATTTGGCTGGATGTCAGAGCCACACATAACAAACAAGAGTTGACCCAGGACAAAAACCTGTAGTACTCCACTCATGACTGGGAGGCTGTCACCAATCATGACTCTTTGGCAGTCTGACATGGGGTCTGGTGCTTTCACACTGTGGGTACCATCCCTGAGCCAGGTTGCGGACCACTTAGTGACATAGGAATTAATGTATAGATGAGTTTGCTTGCCTATGATTCCTGAGTGTAGAACTGTATCCCAGGACTACAAGGGACACATATGTCCATACTGTTCTATAGTTATTTCACATGACGAATAGATTATAGGACTGCAGAGTGTCCACAGCTACCACAAAAGTGGGCTCTGTACAGTGTACATTTGGTAGTGTACTGTGTGGACCACACAAAAGTGTAGCAAACCCCCCCATGTAGATGGATCACAATGTTAATGACACAACCACAGACACACACCAGGAATGAGATTCAAACCCTACCTATCTAGTTATTGCTACTAAAGTGTTACACAATTATCAGACATGCCTCAGAACTTACATACTTGACAGCTCTCCAAATATATCTTTAAAGGTGAGTGATATCAGCAGCAGTGCTAAAGGAGGGGAAAGGGAAATGTATTAAGTGTGAATGACCACAATATCAGGTGTCAACAAAGACACACACACACATTTTCACAGTTGTCAGGACCAGGATTAGAATCCCTACCAAACTAGTTTGCTACACTACAGTATTATGCAGTTATTTCTTGCATCACAGAGCTTATAGGGATAAGACTTGGCCAAATGGTTATTTCAAGGTGACTGACATAAGCAGGAGTGCTAAAGTAGGGAAATGGGAGGTGTAGTGAGTGTGAATGGCCTCAAAATCATTCATCTCCAAACACACAGTTTAACAGCTGCCATGTCTGGGATTAGAACTCCTACCTAACTAGCTTGTGACAGTACAGTATTACACAGTTATCATGAGCACCACAGAGCTTATAGGGCTGATACTTGGTCAAAGGATTATTTCAAGGTGACTGACATCAGCAGGAGTGTTAACATAGGGCAATTGGAAGTGCAGTGTGTGTGAATGTGCCATAAATCATTCCTCTGGAAACACACACACTCACTCACACACAACTTTACATTTGACAGGACTGAGTTTACAAATGCTACATGGCTGCTTATTTGTACTATAGTGTTACACAGTTATCACAAGCACCACAGACACTAGAGGGCTGAGGGCTACCAAAAAGAATGTCTACAGTGATTGACATCAGCACATAATATGATATAGGCCAATGGGATGTGTAGTGGGTGGGACAGGCCTCATAATAGGATTCTCTCTGTCACTGTCTGTCTCTTGCTTCCCCACGTCTCATTCTGTGTATGTTTGACATATTATAGTCTGTTGGCCTTAGATATGTGCGAGTATTTCTGTCCAATGTGTGTGTGTGAAGCATAAACGGTGTACAATTTGGTGTGTGCACAGACATCTACAAATGACATATATGTATAGTCCACTGTATTGTCAGACATGGGCTTCATTTCTCTAAGTGTAGGAGCATGCCCAGTATAACCTTCTGTATTGAGTGCATGAATCCATTCCAGGTAGAGTTGTACTCCAGTCCAGGGTTTGATGTTCTACACCTACAGCTAGCAACCTGTTTCTGCAGGATATCTGTAGATAGGTTGACAATATGGAGTCACAATGGGCGAAAGATAGGGGGATACTGTTAACTGGCTGGTATTAGCAGAAATATTCAGACATATGTACTGTTTTACACTGCAATGTATTTTATCAACTACTGACAGATATAATTATTTGCTCACAGTTATTTACCATGAAAATACAAGATGACTGAAGCTGAGTCCAGTATTGTGGGCCACAGCCTACACATTCCTGCACACTCCTGCCATTCTGAAGGGGTAGCTACAGGCACTTGCTGATAGGTCTGTGCAAATGGTCCAGCAACTTGGTACTATGGTGGGTGAGGATCACGTTCCTGTACATATATCGACTTAACAGAATGGTCATATCCTGCTGTGGACATACCTCTCAGCTGTACAAATTCACCCAGGTTACCCAGAGCAAGACTCATATATCTGGTCAGTTCCCCTTCACATTGTGGTTTATGAGCAGGTTTGTAGCCACCCATTAATGGGTTTGCAGGCAGGGGTAGTATGGGCACATATCAGAGTTTCAGACTTCACACACCCAATGACATTCATGCTTCTACACCACCACCCCCCATTATTCTGTCCTCTTCCTAAAATTATGCAAGCAATATCTGAGAAGTATCCCTATAGTTGGCCCTTCATCCCAGCAGTATTTATGGACTGGTCCACAGTTCTTGCAGTAGGACAAGGGGGCATGCTACTGGGATTTGTCAATATGGCCTTGCATTTGTCAATATGGCCTTGCATTTGTGTTCTGTTGACTGTGTTAGGATATTAGTTAGGACTTCATAAGATACCATACATTGGCACTATGGGTGAGGCACAGGCCTTTGACAGAGGACTGTAGGCCATTTGGTAGTGATGTGGGCCATCTGTAGCAGGCCAGTGCATTCTGCCACTCATACATTCCCAGGCTGTGAGCCAGTGAATTCCCCTGGGGTGACAGGGTATGTGTGCGAGGTGTCACTGGCAATACTTCCTGTCCATATTGATCCATTGGTCTGGATGCTGGCATGGTGCTGCTTACAGCTAGGGACACACCTGCATAGGACACCTCTTCAGTATGCTGCATTCTGTGGGTATTCCCATACAGAACTGGGGTCATACTGTAGTCATTCCCAACAGCAAGGATCTCACCTGTGAGATACCTGTGGGTGTTGGGGGGTTACCTGAGTGCATGTGAGATATGTCAGCTTAGGGCACCTACCTCATAGGTAAAAGTGGGAGCTTACCCATATCCCACCTTATGTATGGCCATCGGCAGTCTGGCATTAGTGTGTAACAGTGCTTTGGTGGTGTGACAGTGATTGGACAAACAACTAGTATTCCATAGTGGAGGGACAACTAATGTTATTCTAAGCTCTAGATATATAATTCCACAGTTGTGTACAGCTGAGACTTATTGTAGGCACTGCATAGGGTACTTCCACCTGTAGTTTTTCCATGTAGGGCCCCCTGTTCATGGCCTGTCTGGCTTTCCACCATTGACTGCTATTGACATCTGGACAGTGTACAACCGTTAATATGAGTGTCACTGAGAAGCACATTGGTTGGCACTGCAGTTATTGGGACATGGCCCTGTCAAGTACAGTACTGTACCTGGGCCACTGAGACACAACATGCAGACCTACATGCTGACCACTTCCACACAACACTAAACACACAGAAACCTAGCAAACTGACCCTTGCAAATTGTAGACATGCACCAATTTATCACGTTGATTGAGACATCTCTGGCACTCTGTGCTCCACTGATATTACTCCACAAACTTAATGTTACTGCATTTCTACATGGGTTTGTGGGGGGGGGGGCACACCTGACGACGTTACACATTTGCAATGACTGTAGTAGTATTTCACTTACTCTGTTTACTTTCATTTAGTATTGTATTGTGACCTATCTTGCATAAAGGAGGCATCTCAGTAGAATATACATGTTAGATTGTATTTGCATACATTTCTGTTTCAGACTTCTTGCCCTTCAGAACTATGATGCACCTGCCAGATCTGTTGTACTATGTCTGTGTAGGTCTGTAGGGGGGCTGTTCACCACTGGCAGCATTTAAGGGCTTTAGTCCGGCCTTTCTCCATGGTCATCAACACCTCTCCTGCTGGGTGAGGCTGGGGGTGGGTATGTGAACCCTCATTGACAGCCATGTTTGTGGTCTATGGACACCCAGTTATTTGGGCGACTACATGTATTGCGGTGGGAGTTGTCACCTTGTGTACTACTGCCTAGTATGCTGACACCAGTATTTGTTATGGATTTCCTGCTGTTCCATATAGCTGTCAACTGTCTGATGCTATCCCATTCCGCCACACAATTCCCTTGCATGGTTGCATCCATACCACAGATATCAGTATCAGAACATACTACTACATTTACTAATTGATAGGAGGAGTGACTTACCTTGTACTTATCTAGTACTGCAGATGGTGCTGGAGGGCTGACTATGTGTGATGCACACTTTATACTGCCTATACATGGTAGGGCACATGTAGTGTCATGTTTGGCATCCCTTTTACTGTATGTGTGAGTCAGAGAGAGGTGTCATTCCCTGGGTCCCTACCATGTCAGTGTATGTGCTATGTGTTGCCTTTTTGCCAAGGCCTGGGCATACTGGGCATGTCTCCTTCTGCCTACAGGTGCAGGCTCAGGTAGTTCCTCCTTCGAGTCACTCTGTGCCTGTGCAGGCCTTGGCAATGGTGAGCGGCTGGGTGGCTCTGCCCCATGCTGTTCCTGCTGCAGCTGTTTCTGCAGGATTATAATGTGTAGCATGGCATATACTATGAACATTTGTGTACATGTAGCTGGAGAGTACTGCAAAGCTCCGCTGGATGTGTCAAGGCAGTGGAACCATGACTTGAGCATCCCAAACACACACTCTATAATGATTCTGGTTTGTGCGTGTGCCTCATTATGGAGTTCTTGTTCAGGTATGTGTGCATTTCTGAGGGGTGTCATCAGCCATGGCTCCAGTGTGTAGCCAGCATCCCCCACTAGGTGGCCATATGGGATGTTCCCACTGGCAAATGACTGGTACAGCTGTGTCATATGCCAAATGTGGGAGTCATGATAGCTAGGGCTGCAAGCACACACATTCATGATAATGCCCTGGACATCGCACACCACCTGGCAGTTGCTGGTGGGGAAGCCCTTGTGGTTTATGTAGACCCTACACCATTCATCGGGTGGTGCTTTGATGTGTATGTGCATGCAGTCTATAGCACCCATTACCTCAGGGTATTCTGCTATGTGGTGGAAGAGACGCATATTGCTGGGCAATGCCTCATGGGTTTTGAGGAAATATATGTGCTCAATGGCATGTGCTGACATGGCATCTAGGAACTGGTGGGGTACCCTGGATGCTGATGCCTGTGAGATACCCATGATATCCCCAGTTGGCCTTTGAAAGATACCTGTGGCTAGTATTCTTAAGCCTACACATACTACCTTGGTATCCACTGGGATAGATTCCCCGCTGTTGGTTCTATGTGTGAGGTGGGGCTGGCACAGCTCAACAATTTGCTGTACAATGTCCCTGTCCACCCTATAGCACTCCACTATCTCCAGCTCATGTAGCCACTGGTAGGTTACCTTGGGAATGTACACTCTTCTGTTTCTCCTCACTGTGGGATGGTCATCAGCATTCACATTCTCACCACCCTCAGCCTCTTCCACATATTGATGTATGAGACTGACAGCAGCCTTTAACATTTTGTTAGTTTTGTCAGGTAAAATTTCCCCGTCTGTGTACACTGGTGGTGTAGAGTTTGTGGGAGAAAATAGACTGAAAAGTGTATAGTTTAAAGTAGTATGCTGGGCTGCTGCCTGTGTAATTGGCTGATTCTGATACATTTCACCTGCCATCTATGCTAGTTCTCCTTGATTGCCTTCCTGCTGCTGTTTCCCCTTTCCATTTCCTCCCCGTTTAAGCCCCGAGGCACGCTGTGCATACCCAGTGCTCAGATGTGAACAGTGCTGCTATTTCCTGTTTTTATTTATTTATTTATTTTTTGTTTAAAACCCGGTGCGCACACGTGTTTAACCAAGGAAAACAGTGCTCAGCAATGTAAGACACATCCCCCTCCTTAGCTGTGCTCAGTTAAGGGCAAACACGGGCCACAGAGCTCCAATAAACTTACAGCATGCATGAGACACCCTTTTATGAGGTCATCCACCTCTTCTACTTATACAGTGGTGTTGCTGCACCTACACTGTTGGGTGCAAGCTAACACTGAGAGGAAATCTGTGATTCAGTATCAATCCCCTCATTTGCATATACCAGACTGCTAATTCATAGTTACCAATCTCACACTGAGCCTTCCCCCTTAGCAACAACTATTCCCAGGTATTGTTGTCTTATGCATGTCATTGACTATTATGGCAAAATGCATATTTGGGTATAAAAGCTTATTTCCCCCCTTTTTTATTTTCGTGATGATCCCGTTTGTGCACTGCTGCCCTATGCTTAAATGGCCGAGAGCATTTGAAAAAAATAAAACTTGTTCTTTATAAAATTTCAGCTATTTTTCATACCAATGCCCATATATTTGGCCATTGGCATGCCTACTACATAGAATACATGCTTTCTTTTGAGCTGTCATACCTCAGTTTTGTAATTTGCAGAAATGTGTTCCGTTAGTAACCGAATACATTTTTGCAAGTTACACTATTCCTGCACAGCTGCCTGCCTGCTTCCTGGATAGCTAATTCACCTCATTTGCATGGTTTTCACCAGCAAATGAGGTAATTAGCATATGGGAGTAGTTTCCGTGCAGGAATAGTGTAGGGGTGCTCATTCACGTCTTGGGGACTCGATCCTGGATCGCTCATCGGCCATATTGTGTACAGCAGCACTTGCACTATTCCTGCAGTCTGTGCAGAGCTTGCTGAATCTGGGGGATAATGTCTGTACAGTTCTAACACTGTATACTTATAATGTTTGTACAGTCATAATACTGTAAAATATCTACTAAATTATCACTCTTTGATTCTGTATCTCCTGTCTATGTTACCCATCCTCTATGTTTTGCTTTAATAACTATCTTTTATGTATCACACTATTATGTTTTAATGTACTAATTGGCCGGGTGATGGCTAAAAAATGGTCTGATGAGCAGTCCACTTACCCTTTTAACAAACTGAAACAAATAAATTAAAAATAAATAAATGCATAAAATAAATAAAAGAAAGCATATGGATTTCATATATATGCCTTTAGTATTAAGAAACAATGTGCCCAAGGAATTGTAATATTTGCTCTTTCAGCTCTGGCTTTAATGCAAAGTTCTACAGTCATACTTTATTACAAAGCAAGCCCACAGTTAAGGCTAGGCATTCTAAACATATCTAACCAAATGGAAGTTAATGTTTTAGATGACTTTCTACCACATGAGTTTTATTGATTGCTTTGTATATTTTTCATTTAAGCTGTTTGTATTCACTGTATCCTTTATAATGTCACTGTCAGGCTAGGTTTAGTTGTTATACAACCTTTGCCCTCCTGTTTTTTCGATGTGCTATGAGGGATTTGAGTTCTGTTCCCAATAAAAAACAGATGATTTTTTAAAGGTGGGAATCGGAAATAGTTGTATACTTTTCACAGCTGTTAAAAGGCAAGTCAAGATACACCAAAACCTGGGAAAATCTAGTAAGAATACATGTGGGACAGGGAATACAAACACATAAAGTTAAGACATTAGCGATGAACCTGAAAATGCTATTAGACAACACTTCTATAAATAGTCATAGCAATGTTTCAAATGAAATTCACACAACTAGACTCCATGAAATTTTATGAGTCTTTTTTAAACTGCCTAGAAGGATAATTACCCTGGGACTGCATATTTAATAAATTACACAGACAGACTTGGAAATGCTGTTAAGCATTATGTCAGCAGTTATTGGTCTCTAAACCTGTAAAAAAGTAGAGAATATAAGTTACATTCTTACCTTTACTGAGAGGTCTGCTGTCTAGGTTTCCTGAAACCAGTTTTAAAAATGACTAATTATAATAATGATTTGTTCCTGCAACATTTTCAGACTTTTTGTGTATAACTGAAATAGTGTCTTTAGTGGGATCAGGAAAGAAAATGCATGTTTTGTGTTAGCAAAGTGCCTTTAGAACACTTTTCTGAAGTTCCTGCAAGCAAGGTTAATCACACAGAATGATGAACCTGTCATCACACAGAATGCAGAAGTGATAACATATTCCTTAACAGGTATTGAGTAACACAAGAGCTTTAGAAGATGTTGCAGTTATACAGGAAACCGCCACTGATGTCTAGTGCTAAACATCATAGTAGTTTATTCATGAAATCACAGCATCCTTACAACTGGCTTGAACTTTTCCCATGACAACTATAGATATTTGGAAGACACAGACCTATAATCTTCCAAATGTCATCTTCCACTTTACAAAACAAAAAGTGTATGGGGGTAGCTACAAGAGTCTATGCACACTAAACAAGTGGTTGCCATGGCATAATTGATCTTTTTATACTTGACTTTTCATGAATATCAACCTAGATTACCTTCATTAACAAAAAAGTTTAAAACAACATTCCTTACGTAGAATTTAGCATAGGAATATAAGGGAGTGAAACAGAGGCGGGAGCTTAAAATTCTCCTCAGCATTTTCCATTTATCTTACCTTTGACAGGTATACAGTGAGGCTCTAATACTGTGACACCTGTTCTGTGCATCTTCAGAGCCAGATGTTTCACATACAAACTGTAGTCTAACCTGTGTCACCTTGGTAACAGCAAAATTTAAATGTCAACTGTCTGATAATCCTTCCCAACAGCTCCATGTTAAATGCAAAGGTCAAAGGACCAAACCCCTTCTGACATTTCTGATCATTCCCTGTTTGCCACTGCATTCAGTTACTACTTTTCCAACTTCTTACACCTTCATTTTTTCAGTCCTCACTTACTGTCCCATCCTGCAAATCTCACACATCTGAGGCAGATCTGTCACCTAACATATTTTCCTATTTCTGTTTTCAAATGTTTTCCATGCATACTGTTATTTCATTTTAAAGAAACCCCAGAACTATGGCAGACCTGCTTAAGATGGCCTTTATTCATGCTTTTAAAGATCTTGCAATGCGCTTGTATCCATCCCATGTTTGCCACAGTTATCCTACCATGAAGATACATCCTTGATATTTAGAAGCAAGCTACTGCCATCCTTTTTTGTTTAAGTGTGAATATCTTTCATACACTGCTGACTATAAATCCACCTGATCCATGTTATCTGACTCGGTTGTTGCTTCCCATATCAAACAGCTGAGTGGCTGCCTTAGTCATAAGTTCTTGTCATTAATCAACATTGCAGACTGATAGTAAATGTTGTGCATTTGCCCTTATTATACATTTACATTAAACATTAATACATATAAAGGGTCAGCAGCTGTTATGTCTTTATGCACAGACCTCTTCATCATGAATGGTATGCCCAACTGATATGCGCATACATTGTCACACATAACACTCTATCAGGCTCTTTTGCATTTTTTACTTTCGTTAAAAGAAGAACAGCATGTACATTACTGGAGATACATTTTAGGCTACTTTTCAAATCCATATAGGTCATTTAGCTGGGTTGGTATTACTGTATTTGAACCAATGTACTTGAATCTTATGTTACTATAGTATGCATTTTGTTTTGTTCTTGTAGAATTATATTATACAACACTGCTACCTTACTCAGTACTATATCTTTACTAGTAGAAATGGCATTTATATTTCTTTAATAATATTCATGCTGTTTATTTTCTTTACCAAAAATGCTCTTCTCATTCCTGGATTTGGACTCCATTGAAACCTTCTCAGACACTCAGGAGAGTATCTCTGTGATCACATTGGCCTGGGATCCTTCAGAGAGTATCTCTTCTAGGTATAGTGTAACACCAACATCTCATCCATCATTAGAGTTGTCAGACATTGATCATCCATCCTTCTAAGGTCTATGGTCTGGCTTGCTAACCCTTCTTGGAAAACGATAATGTTCAGTCATTATCTTTCAAAACTGGTCATGGCAGTGGTTTATTCTGACAGCTGTCTTGATGTCCAGCACTAGTAGATCATCTTCTTTTCAAAATGGCCATCATCATTGACTTTCCTTTTTCTGCATGTTCTGAAAAATATTGTGCTTGGGAATAAGATTTTGAGGGAACGTGGTGTTTCACTGCTTATGCCTTTATTGAGCACCGTATTGTCAGATGTATGCTTTTGTGTCTCTGTATCCATTAAGTAAACGTAAGTTTGAGGTTGTCAAATTGTCAGGATAAGGAAGCATTCGCTTACCTTTTGAGCTTGAATGACCTTAGAGCTAGCATATTTAAAGCTGTAGGGTGAGCAGTACATGAGGGATGGCCAACCCATCTGCAAGAACATATATTTTGCATATTTTTTGAGTGATAATTTTGATTTCACAACTTTTTTTTCTTATTTGTGTGATGTGAAGTTACTGTATGAGTCACTATTTAACCAGATTTTGGGATCTTCTGGGACTGGATAGGTGACAGTGGTAATCACTTCCATGGAATCTCCATGCATATCAGGTGGTGTTTCACACTTAAGCTTATATATTTTTAGGCATCCTCTTCTTGGACTCCAAACCCTGAAACTATTAAAGTTCCTGATTAGCACTTCCTGACCTATGATAAAACTTTTTATCTGTCTCTCATTTTGCCTAACCAGGTATCATCTGGAATTTGGCTTTGTGCTACATTTTGACTTCCTGTGACAATGTCAGGCTGCACCATAACACTTTTGCCAAGAAATTTCATATTTGCTGTCCCTGGGTATGATAAATCAATATGCTGCCAGCCCAGCTAAATAGAATTTTGTAAATAATTATATGTCACTTGAAAATATTAATATGATTTATATAGAATTGTGAAGGCTGCCAGCCCAGCTAGCTGGAATTTTGTAAATAATTCTATGTCATTTGTGAATAGTAATATGATTTATATGCTTGTCCTACAAATGTAAGAAAACTGTATGTTATGTACTGAGCTTCATGAATGTAACCACAGTGTACCCTACTGGAAAAGAACAGTTAACTTGCAAAACTCTAAGAAAACAAGTTGACAAGTAAAGAGCTTTATGATTGTGTTTACCAAAGCTAGAAGACAGAATGTCTACAGCTAGAAATTCTTTCTATTGTCTTGAAACAGAAATAATTACAGGTTTCAAAGAAAAAAGTGTGTAACTGTTTTACGACTTCCAGTTTCAGGCAAGCTTCTAAGAGATAAGTAAGTGTCAGCTTCTAAGAAATAAGTATTCTTGACAAAGAGGTGCTAACTTTTAGGTTTCTGTTAGCCTGGAAACTAAAGGCAGAGGTGATAAGAATTATGTAATCTGAGATAACCCATCAGAAATGTTTGATAGTAATTTAAGAACTATGTCAAAGAGTGAGTCAGTGTATTTTGAATCTTGTCTTGGAACTGAACAGATCCATCTTCAGCACTTTTCATCTGTATTTGCCTGGCCCTGTAGGTAAGACTTAGATTATAGGATTTCTCTTAGAGATAGATAGGAATATAGTAAGATCAGTCTAGATGTTTTCTGTATTTATGTGAATTTGTCCTGCAATGTTGTTTTAAAATATTTCCTGTGATTCTGAACTCTGTTGTCACTGTGTTGAGTTATTGAGTATTGTCTTGTGCTTTTATTATTTATTATTAAATATATTTAAACCTTTTAATTGTGGCTGGTTTGTTTAGAGATATTTAAGCTCTGAGAATACTTGCATATGTATTTGGTGATACTGTACAGGCCACTCTTGAATAGCCTTAAAAGTTTGGTTACACCATTTGGATAATAGTAACATTGCACAGTAAAATTAGTTACACTTTGGGAGGGGCCTTATAGTAGCTGATAAAGAGCTGGTTGGTGGCAGTGATTACAACCTTATAGTCTGACAGAAGGGGCAGAGCTAGTGAACCTGTGCCAGCCTTCACCAAGAGTGTCTGTGTGTTTGGATATAAATCAGATCTCAAAGTGTGTGTCAGCTACTCGGGTAGGGACATGAAGCACTGTTTGGACGGAGAGGGTGCTGAAGGTTTTGGCTTGACCACTCAGCTGAGATCTTAACCCTAAATCTGTGCCAGTGGGGAGCCTTATCGGGGATCTGGAGAAAGAGAGAGAAACCAGCTACAGACTGACTGTGATCTTTGTGTACTCTTAAGGGAAATTGTACTTTACTGTGTGTACTTATCATCCTGCTAATGTACATGTCCTTCACTGGTGTTAGTGGTGAGGATTGAGGCTCCTTGATTATGGGGCCAATGCAGGAGTGTCACACTAGGCATTGTATATATGTAAATTATCCAGCATTCCCTGCCAATATTTGGCTACAAGCACCATTCTAGAACCCCACAGAAACAATTCTTTGATTCATAAATAGGTGACTTTTGCAAACCACAAAGTTAGGGTGCAATAGATTATTACTATTTTTATGATGGGTCAAACAGACTTACATATTTATTTATATTATGGCTATCTGCTATCATAACAGAAACACATAATTCAAGCTGTATGTAGTATCAATATGTGCTGAATTAGCAATGAATACAAAATAAATCAATACAAAAACACTGATGAAGCTGGTGTTGTACTGGTTGGCATATGACTGAGTGGCAGCACCACTGCTGCAAAGAGAAATTGCTGCTTTGTTTCTTGACATGTTTTAATTTTTCTGGCAAGCTGGTTAATGTGCACCTCATACCCTCACAGTGGTGCACTCCTCAAATGTCCATCCACCTTATTTTACCAACTAACTCCCTACTGATTACTGACGCCCATTAAAAACTGTGACATTAGCACATTCCCAGCACATCACCTTACTCTGTTGCTGAGACAGATGAACAGGGATTGCCTTGTTGTTACTCTTTTCTCATCTTATTTCAGCTCCAGCACTACCCAGGCTGGTGATCACTTCCAGGTTATCTGGGTCTTACTCAGAGCCTTATCCCTCTGTGCCATGGAGATGACAGGGTACAATAGACTACTGCCCACAGAACACACTTTTATGAGCAATTCATACACTGGTAAAGGCTTTGAGTCATTTTGAAGTTCTGTTTGCATAGCACCATTTTTCATGGATAACAGGACAAGTAACAGGTAGTAAATAGCTCCTGGAGCCATACCTATCAGTTCCTCTGTATCTTATATAACAACCATGAGAGTTTCTTAGTAATATCATGCTACTTTATGTCCTTCTATTCAATGGCATACAGCTGTTTCCTAGGAACATGGAGGAGTCATGAAACTCATTTGTAGTTATGGTTGATAGCACATTTCCTTGGTTACAAACAGTTTAATAATCAGTAATTAGTGTAAATGTCCTTCCATGTAAATTCTACTTAAACTTCTGCAGTCATCATATCATACATAATGCCTTTTTGTCTCTGTAGGCATATTCATGTTCATGACATTGTGTCATTTAAGTGCTTGTGCATACATGGTTAAACTACTATAGGGATTGATGGGGAAATGGTGTCATTTACTGCTTATGCATACATAGTTAAACTACAGAAGTGATCAATAGGGAAATTGATATCATTTAGTGCTTGTGCATACATGGTTAAATTACTGAAGGGATCTCAGGGGGCAAGCTACTGGATTGCAAAATAGATATCAGAGGCGCTGCAATGCTTTTAAATATGAATGCACACACAGTGTGGGTACTGAACTATGAATTGCAAGAAAATTTCATAACATAGTCTACTTCACACAATTTCTCATTTATGTCTCATTATACTTAAGTTGCTTAAGGCATTACACATTACTGTAAATGGCCTGTATGAATTGTGCCTTAGCTATGCTTACTCACAAACATCATGGATAACCCTACTGCATTTCTGCCTCATCTGAAGGAAGACACTGAAAACATGGAATGGGACAGCTCAGTTAAGGCTACCATGTTGATTGTACCCTGTGAATTGATTTGCTTACAGAGCTGGAAGATGGGTCTGTATCATCCTGTATCATAAAAGAACAGTGTTGACAGTGAGTCTTACAGTGTTGACAGTGAGTCTTGGTAAAAACTACCTAAGGAAGTGTTAATTTTGATTGGGATCTACAAAGCCAAGTTGGCTATGAACTTGTCTTATGTTTTTTTTTTTGCGTTATGAAAAATAAATGTTGTTTAAAGTGAGGGTAAGTTTGCTCACTCACGTTTTATCTGCTGTTCTGGACCCTGTGCCTATAGATGGAGCTTCTTGAGAGAATAGCAGTTTAGGTTAAATATTTGTACTTGTTATTTTTCCACAAAATGCTTTTATTCCTAGCTATACATAAATATAGGATAATCTCATGAGCGCTACTTTCATATTAGACATGTTGCAGAAATATGAGCAGTCATGTATGTACTGTGCACATCATGGGTGCACTGTATACATTGTGCATGTATTGTGTACATAATACTGTGTACATCATGCATGCACTTTGTATATCATGCACATACTCCCCCGGATTTACTAATCTTCCGTGCAGGGCTAGTCTAGGCCTGCACGGAAGTGGCCGCTTAGGAGCAGGATGGCAGCACACCATGCATAGCAATGAAGGAGCACTGCCTGAGCCCCCAGGCTTACATGGAGCATTTACGAGTGCAGGAGGCATGTCTGAAGGCAGAACCCACAGAATAAACACACCCCTGCAATGTTGAACATCAGAAAGTGGAAATAAATGAGCGATACCACTTATAGGTGTCCACATATCCCCACCAACAGTCCCCCATGTGTACAACAGCAACAGGACATAAAAATCAAAAGAAGAAACCCATGTATCTGTGTCTAAAGCACCGAGTACAGCTAATCCTAGGTGCGCGAGTGTGCTCATTGCTTAGTCACGATGAAAGCAGCTTAAAAGGCTGAAGAGAATAACAAGGATGATATATGCAAATGAAACATGTCAGCAATAGTGTAGTGGGCAGAGCGTTTGCCTAACGAGCAGGCATTCCCAGTTCGAGTCCCAGTGCAGCACAGTCTATTTTACATGGCAAAGCATGGTATAAGCAATATTTGTAATGCAAAACCCACTAAATAACATACATTTTTATGAAGAGGAGTACTGCAGGAAATGCACATGTGAAGAGTCAGCATCATAATGAATAAGGCAGCTGTAAGCAGGCGTAAGCACAGATAAGTAGTAGTAAGCATATGTAAGCACTTGAAGTGTGTGCAAGTGTGTTTGTGTGGGATTAAGCACTGCTGACACAGATTAAGCAAAGGAGAAGCAAACTGGGTGTAAGACAGTGTGACCAGAAATTAGCAGTATTAACCTCCTCGCAAACCAGCTTACAACCGGTTTAAAGTGCCGTAAGCACACCATATCCAAAGGCTGGTGTCCTCCTAAACAGCTTCTGCAAGGCCATAACCCAGGACCATGCACACCATACACAAAATGATTTACCACTAAACCATGCCAGATATGCATAAATCGTATGTTGTCAGAAACATAACCCCAGCCCAGTCATGCAACAGTACAGAGAATGTATACCTACAGCTAGATGGACGTGTGTGCAAATATATAACTAAATGGATACAACATATCTATAGATGTAGTCATATATATATATATATATATATATATATATATATATATATATATATACACACATATATAAATATCCAGAGATATATACATATATATACAAATATATGAACAGATATACATGCAAATGCCGACAACTGCACATATATATGTCAACATCTATATGTCCACATATACACAGCAAGTTACATATATATATGCAGATATATGTCTCCTTAGGTATATACGGACATAGTTAGAAATGTGTAAACAAATATATATACCCACAGAGGTATATATATGGCCAGACATCTGTAGATAGCAATGATAGATTAACAAACACATATATGCCCACATGCACCGTGAATGGGCTTGAGAGGCCCCAAGCAATATACGAGATGTACGAATTGGCATACCCCCCCCGCCCAGCCAAACACACCTGCCCTGCAATACACTACCAAGCTCATTGTACTGTATGTGTGTCATTGAAATAGGGATTTAAATTAGCCCTCTGTTATGTTTCACATGTTGACATCACATCCCCCTCTCCCCCACCCACTAGGTGGGCAGAGCAGTACAGGTCCATCCAACCAAGGCCATCCCCGACCCATACATTCATTACCCACAGTTCTGCTTCCCCCTACCCGCTGCACACACGCAGCCACCATCCCTACGCTGGTTACCAGCCCGTAGCTACCACATGACCACACATTGCCCTCCTCCACTCCCCATCCCTCGGGACCCATCCCGTATGTTGTCCCGACCCAAGTATCCTAAGTCTGGCACATGCCGTAGTCCATGCACATAGCCATGGTAACTCTGGGTGTAGACGAAAGTTGTATACCCAATGTTCGGGTTGCCCCGCATGGGACAAATGATTTCCTGGTACTAACAATAGATTTCACATGTGACTCTGTGTACACTAACGGATTTAGTTGTAGGTATTACAAAGCATATGTGGCACACAAGGTTTGCCGGTATGCACACGAAACACATTATCCAGCATTACCAGCAAACATTACAGGATATGTAGCTAAATATGTAGAGGTATGTGTGTGTATATATACCCATAACTAAATGGAGATATACTTCTCCCTCTCTGTAGTACCAATGTATACATACATAGACAGACATATATATAAATAACCACATATAGATATATACATATGCAGACACCCATACATCCACATGTTGTTTTATATATATATATATATATATATATATATATATATATATATATATATATATATATATATATAGCTATGATATGATACAGCAATTAAGAATTACATATGTTCACAGGCCATGCCAGTGGGGGTGAGGGGCCCAATCAACAACATTTAACACGTAGCATCAAACCCCACCAGCCAGACAGGTGAAACATACAAACAAACACACAAAAAAGTAAATAAACCACTGCTTCCCAAACTACAGGCAGGATACTACCAATGGGAGAGACCCGCCAAGTCTAATCTTGAAGCAAAGACAAGAACTTCCCTTGCAGGACAACCCAAAAATGTAAGGCATATGTGGGGTCCTGCCATTACACAGATGCGCAATGGCAGGGAGCGCATGTTCTCGGACTACAAAGTTGGGGAAGCCTGAAAATCCATGGGTTGAGACAGCGTACGTGATGGGTCCTGAGAAGTGGAGAGTGGGCAGTGTGTAGTGGTGTGTTTGGACCCGACCTGCACCGGAGTAAGGATGAATGCTGAAGAGGAGGTGCAGGGGGGGACTATGGGTATGAAATTATGGGCCTAGGTGTGCAGCTGTTAGCTGGAGCAGTTCTATTTGGACCGCCCCAGGGATGTAAGCAATAGTGTGCATTAGACAGAGCTGCTGCCTAACGAGCAACCACTCCTGGTATGAGTCCCACTGCAGCACAGTCTATTTTACTTGGCAAAGTATGACATAACCATTTTTGTTGTTGCAAAATCCACTACATAACACGAAAGAACACATGGTCACAACACCCCACTGTAGGCATGTAAACCGATCTAATTGGCATCACAAGTTATTATTGTAATTCTCACTCCCACCTAGGGGTGTGAGTGTTCAACGCAAACTCCAAATGCAGTGTATATGCACAGCTGTTGCTGTAGAAGACATGGCCAGCTGTGGACCTTCCCTGCAGCCTTCCTGCACATCCCTGGATAATTCCCCTACTAATTCCTCCATTTGTGCCCCATGAACACCACTTACCTATCATTTCATGTTCCATTTCTATTAATGTTTAAAGTTACACGTAGGTGACACCCTCTTCCCCAACTATATTGCCAGAATCTGGAACCCCCAACCCACATGTATCACCTCAGCTGTTCCACAGCACACATGAAAATAACACATGAAGGAACACCACAAGCACACATGGATCAGCACAGGCTCACCACCTTGTGAACCCCCCCCCAAGTTACACTCTATACCACTACATCAACTAGTGGAACTGACACCTCTTGTCCCCCCTTGCATACAAATCCCAACATCCGACAAGCCTTCCCTATTGCTCCCCATCCAATTATTCCAACAGGCTACTATACAGTTACAATATCACCCCCACTACCTACTTACCTACTCCTTCACTATTCCCCTCTACTGTACCACACAGGTATGGAATAACTACACCTACCCCGAATACCTGCATGTAACCTATCCAGAACTGTTAAACTGGAATCCAACTTCACCTTAAACTGACCTTTGTCAACAGTCATACCTGATATGTAAACCTGACCTAAGCATGTGTAATACCGACATGTTAACATAAGCTAAGCATGAAGAATGGGGAACGTAGCTATATTACGTCTGTTACTCTCTATGAATGTGAACACATCAGTATTAATTGGAATTAGTAGCTGGGGTCACTGTGGAGCTCTACTCCCTGGGCCACCGCTGAAAATGGACAAACATCCATTCAGATTGTCCCGGTCCACAAATGTAAACTAAATACATGAAGTAGCGCGGGGGTATGCGGGAGCAAGCAGGTGTAAGCCTGTTTGGGTGGCGGTAAGCAATTACCACACTGGTTAAGCAATGTAAATGCTAACTCAGTGCAAGACACCACAACCAAAGGTCAGCAATGCTGAGCCTCGCTCATACCTGCCTACACTTGCTCTACAGTGCCTGAGTCACTCTGTAGCCAACAGGTGTTGTCGTGGCCATTAAAAAAATAATCTGCACTGCCAGGTTGCA
>NC_056728.1:1769796189-1769836189 GCF_019279795.1 Protopterus annectens
ATATTTGTGTGATACAAAATGAGATGTGTACGCCTACAGATACACAGGCACTCATATAGATATAGCTACATCAACAACCTACAAGATATATCTACAATTAGATGTACATATATATATATATATATATATATATATATATATATATATATATATAGATATACACACACACACACACACACACACACACACACACACACACACACATATATATATATATATATATATATATATATATATATATATATATATATATATATATATATATATATATATATATATACAAATTGGGCATCCTGAGGCAATGTCACAATTGCCTCATGTATACAGACAACACTCTCCTCTTACCTCTAGACACAAACACTTGTGAGAGATGCAAATACACAGCCAGACTGGAGGCTAAGCGCTCTCAACCCATGACTGTAACAGACAGTCAAGAGGATAAGGGACACACTTGCATCACGCCACCTGTCACACATGAATCTACAAAACAAGCACCGGCAAAACATACACATAAATACACAAAAACATATTCGGAGGCACTAGGTACCAATCTGAAAAAGAAACAGTGCCCTCCAAAGCAGACAAGCAACCAACCTGCACCCCCAAACACAAGCCAGAAAACACATAATTCACCTCAGCAGTGTGCCTCACAACAGCCCTTAAGGCAAAACACCATACCTAACATGCTAGTAATAGGGGACTCTATAGTAAGGCACACGGATGTTCCACTCACCAGGCTGAACAAGGAGAAGGTTACTGTCAGCTGCCTGTCAGGTGCTCGGATCCGCCACATAACACAGGCACTTAGGTCACTCCAGAACAAGTACAAGTATGATGCTGTCATTGTACATGTTGGTGTGAATGATCTAAGACGTACCTCCCTGGACTACATGAAAAGGGACATTGAGGAGCTCTCTGATCATGTAGTCCAAGCTGGTATGACCCTGACCTTGAGTAGCATACTACCTTCACCTAGAATGATACCACAATACAAAGACAAAATGATTAATTTCAGCAATTGGCTAAGCTTCTGGTGTAATTCTAAGGGGATCCAGTGTCTGTCTGCCTGGGATGACATGATAGACAAGCCTCGCTGTTTTACCAGAGATGGGTTGCACCTGTCACCCCTAGGTGTTTGAATACTGGCCAAGGTTCTTGCCGTCCCCATAGTGCCTTTTTTAGGCAAGGCTCAAAGGACAAACCAACCACCATAACCAGCACAGGTAACCAAAAACTAAGGGTGATGCTACTCAATGCCAGAAGTCCCAACCTCAAAATGCACACACTCGAGGCTCTCCTCAGCATGGAGAAAATCGATGTTTGTGCAGTGACGGAAACCTGGTTCAAGACTCAAGAGAGCACCCCAGCACTGCCAGGTTACAATTCATATCATACCTTCCAGCCTCAGTTACCGGATCGCAGTACAATTCAGGACTGGCAAGACCAGGCAGGAGGAGAAGGCAACTACACACACCACAATACAAGTCTCACATAACTCAACCACACCACTGAATCAAACACATAAACACACTAAGACATACTCGGAGGCTCTGAGTAAAAATTTACCTAAACAGCAAAGGCCTCCAAAGCAGACACCCAAGCAACTGCAAACTCAAGACACCACACAAACAACACATAAAAAACAAAATCAGTGTGCAAAGCAGTCACTGCCCTTAAGGCCAAATACAACACCAAACATACTTGTCATAGGTGACTCCATAGTCAGACACACTGACGTCCCACTCACCAGGCTGAACAAGGAGAAGGTCACGGTAAGCTGCTTATCGGGCTCTAGAATCCGTCACATAACACAAGCACTCAGGTCACTCCACGGCAAGTACAAGTATGACACAGTCATTGTCCATGCTGGTGTGAACGACCTGAAACTTACCTCCCTGGTCTACATGAAAAGAGACATAGAGGAGCTCTCTGATTATGTAGCCCAGGCAGGTATGACCCTGACCCTGAGCAGTATCCTGCCTTCACCACGAATGATGCCACAATATAGTGACAAGATGATCAGCTTTAACAATTGGCTTAATTTCTGGTGTCATTCAAAGGGGATCCAGTGTCTGTCTGCTTGGGATGACATGCTTGACAAGCCACGCTGCTTCACAAGGGACGGCTTGCACCTGTCACCCCTGGGATTCCGGATATTGGCTAAGGGTCTTGCCACCCCTATAGTGATAGTGCCTTTTTTAGGCAAGGCTCAAATTCTAAACCTACCACCCTAGAAAACAAAAACAGGAAGAAACTAAGGGTAATGCTGCTCAATGCCAGAAGTCTAAATCTCAAAATGCACGCACTCGAGGCCCTTCTCAGTATGGAGAACATCGATGTCTGTGCTGTGACTGAAACCTGGTTCAAGGCTCCTGAGAGCACCCCGGCACTATCAGGTTTTACCTCATATCATGCGTTCCAGCCCCAAAACCTGGACCATACCACAAAAGGAGGGGGTGTATCCATATTCATCAAGGATACCCACACCTCCAGGTTGGTGGCTATGCACGAAGCATCGGAAACCATCCAGGTGCAATTAACCATAGGCAAAACTGCTCTACAATTTGTAGCATGCTACAGGCCACCCTCTCAAACTCAGGAAACCCACACAGCCTTCCTGAAGACACTGGAGGGTATAAATGTATCACCAAACACCATCATATTGGGTGACTTCAACTACCCGAATATAGACTGGGAACATTACTCAAGCCCCAACTTTCTAGCCCAAAGGTTCCTGGAGTTCATAAATTCAAATGCCATGGAACAACTAGTCACTGTCCCCACAAGAGGAGAAAATATACTAGATCTCATCATCACAAACATGGGGACAAAATGCTCCACACCGGAAGTATATCCCTCTTTGGTGAGATCAGATCATAAACTAATCTCACTAGAAATCCACATCCCGCCCCACCCCAAACAAAAAAAGACCACAGTGAAGACCTTGTCTCAAGCAAACTTCACACTACTCAACACAGGTGTTGTATCCTTCAAGGCCCCGAGCCAATGGAAACCACAACCCAAGCTGCGGAAGCCCTTACAAATGCCTTCTATGAACACCTTCAGGACTGCATGGATCAGGCAATCCCAAATAAAACCAAGACTCTTTCCACCAAGGGCAAACGTCCAGTCTGGTGGACCCCAGCCATAAACAAACTTTACAATAAGAGGAGAAAGCTATTACATGATAGAGCAAAATCCCAAAAGGGAAGGCATCTTTGATCAGTACTAGCAAGAAACTACGATCCTCATAAAATCATCCAAGGCCAGCTTTGAGAAAAAATTGCCATAGATTCAAAAGACAATCATAAGGCCTTCTTCAGCTATGTCAGAAACCTGGGTGGAAACTCCCAGATATGCTCAGAATTAGTCCAAAATGATACAAAAATCACTGAACCCACAGACATTGTCAACATACTGGCAGACAGGTTCAGCAAACTTCACCCCTCTCCCCCAAAGGAGAGATAACTATCCCAACAGAGTGTAGCCTCCCAGACATCTCAAATGCAGGTGAAAGCTGCTCTCTCTAAAGCTAAAAACACAGCATCAATGGGACTGGATGGTGTCCCCGGCTGTGTGCTACATGAACTCAATGAAGAACTAAACCCACACATAAGGCAGCTGTTTAATCTTAGCCTTACCACAGGATATGTGCCCAAGGAGTGGCGACGGCAACTGTGGTCCCACTCCACAAAGGCGGTGCCTCTACAGACCCTGGTAATTACCCCATAAGCTTAACAAGCCTGGTCTGCAAAGCTATGGAGAGGATCATAATGGAACTCATAAACAAGGACATAGGGGACTTGCAGACCTTGGACCCAACCCAGTTTGGCTTTGTCAAGGGCAGATCTTGCCTTTTGAACTTGGTTGACTTCTTCGAAACAGTTACCAAGGCCATTGATGAGGGAAAGGCAGTCCATACAGCCTACCTTGACCTTGCAAAAGCTTTCGACACAATACCCCACTCGGGTATCGTAGAGAAACTTACCAGCTTAAATGTAAACTCATATGTCACAAGATGGGTTGCAAACTGGCTAAAGGACAGAACCCACAGGGTTAGAGTTGCTGGAGCCATGTCAGACTCCAAGCTGGTTACAAGTGGTGTCCCACAGGGCTCAGTCCTTGGCCCCCTATTGTTCGGCATCTACTTCTCAGAAGTACAGGCAAACATAGGAGGACTATGGCTGACAAAGTTTGCGGATGACTGCAAACTGGGTGCCATAGTGGATAGTACATCTGACACAGACATCCTTCAGAGGGGTCTCATGGAAACTGATAGCTGGTGCCAGAGCCATGGCCTGAAGTTAAACGCAAAAAAGTGTATAGTCATACCCTTCGGGAAAAACAAGGTAACCCCAAGCTACCATATAGGTGGCAACCCACTAAGCACAGAAGAGGTTATCAGGGACCTGGGTACCCAGGTTGACAGTGGCCTCTCGTTTGACACTCACGTTGCTAAAGTGGTTGAAAGACCTTCTACATTGCCCATCTGATCATGAAGGATTCACATCCAGATCAAGTGAGGTCATTGTTCCCTGTACTCTTCACTTATCAGACCAATGATCGAGTACAATGCCCCATTCGGGATGTATCTCACCCGACACCTGCAGCAATTGGAGAGACCCCAAAAGTTCCTCACCAAAAGGATAAAGGGACTCCAAAACCTGTCATATACTGCCAGACTGAAGAAACTCCAACTCTATTCAGTTGCATACCATCTGCTCAGAGGTGACCTGTGCCTGACATACAAGGCCATGACCAACCCGGAATTAATGGACATGCTCCACCTCAAAAAATCCAAATCCACCAGAACCACTAGAGCAAGTGACTTAAACCTTAGCATGGATATAAATAGGACGTGCTGGAGGGATAGATTTATCACCCAGAGACTCCCCATGCTGTGGAATAAAATCCCGGTCCATGTGAGGCAGAGCACCTCGCTGGCTCTGTTCAAGAGAAATCTTGACCGGTGGATGGGAGATCATAGGTTTACCCCAGGAATCATCTCTGTGTCACTGCTGGACAGAGGCACAACAAACTAATGGGCACATTATTTCTAACATAAGGGGTGGCGTAAGCCACACAAGTTTGGGCTAGGCTTATAAATGCCTTAGGGCAGATAGCCTAGTATAAACCTATGAACCTATGAACCTATGAACAAAGGGGGGAGGTGTATCCATATTCATCAAGGATACCCATATCTCCAGGTTAGTAGCACAGCATGATGCCCCAGAGATCATCCATGCGCAACTATCAGCAGGAAAAAACACATTTCAAGTCGTAGCCGGTTATAGATCGCCCACCATGTCCCAAGATGCTCACTCTGCATTCCTTGAGACATTGGAAAATATAAAGGTCCTACCCAACACCATAATCTTGGGTGATTTCAACTACCCAGGCTATAGATAAGGGAAAGGAGGTACACACGGCTTACCTTGACCCTGGTATAGACTGGGAGAACTACCAATGTTCCAACTCCTATGCTCAGCGATTCATAGAATATATAAATTCAAATGACCTTGAACAACTAGTATGTTCCCCTACTAGAGGGAACAACATGTTGGATGTAATCATCACAAATATGGGCGCCCATTGTACCACACCCGTTATCACTCCGTCCTTGGTCATATCCGACCACAAACTGATAACCCTGGACATCTTCACTCCTCCACCTCCCCCAATCAAAGAAACCATAGTCAAAAACCTTTCCAAAACAAACTTCAAACTACTTGCATCCGAAGTGGAAAGCTTCACTATTCCCTTGCAGAAGGATAATGATATCCAGGATGCAAAATCCTACACCAAGGCACTCTATATGCATCTTCAGGATTGCATGGACCGTGCTATCCCAAATAAAACAAAGACTCCTTCCTCAAGCAAGAAGAAACCAGTCTGGTGGACCCGGGCCATAAGCAAACTTTACAATAAAAGGAGGAGACTTATACAAAAAAAGGCCAAATCTCAAGTAGAAAAATCATCCCTGATCAGCATTAGTAAGAAATTGAGGGCCCTCATCAAGTCAACTAAAGCTAATTTTGAAATGAAAGTTGCCAAGGATGCCAAGGATAACCATAAGGCCTTCTATGGCTACATCAAAAACCTAAATGGCAATGCTCAGGTCTGTTCTGAGCTAGTACAAAATGGAACAAAATACACTGACCCTTCTGACATTGCCAATATCTTGGCTGACAGGTTCAGTGCAAATTTCTCCCCCCCTCACCACCTACAGGGCCTATTACCATTCCAGGGGATTGTGTAAGTCCAATTATTACTGATACGTTGGTTAACAAGGCTCTATCTAAAGCTAAAAACACTGCCTCCATGGGACCAGATGGTGTCCCAGCCTGTGTCATACGCGAGCTCCAAAAGGAATTAACCCCGCATCTTAATACCCTGTTCAGTCTCAGCCTCTCCACAGGATATGTGCCCATAGAATGGGGCATGGCAATGGTGGTCCCACTACACAAGGGTGGGGCCACAACTGACCCTGGGAACTACCAACCAATAAGTCTGACCAGTCTGATCTGTAAGGCTATGGAGCGAATCATTATGGAACTCATAAATGGAGAGATTGGGAACCTCCAGTCGCTGGACCCCACACAGTTTGGCTTTGTCAAGGGCAGATCATGCCTCCTGAACCTGGTGGATTTCTTTGAGACAGTTACTCAGGCTATAGATAAGGGAAAGGAGGTACACACGGCTTACCTTGACCTTGCTAAAGCATTTGACACCATTCCCCATTTAGGTATTATTGATAAGCTCACCAGCCTGGGCATAAACCCTTACGTCACAAGATGGATCGCAAACTGGATCTCAGACAGATCCCATAAAGTAAGAGTAGGGGATCTATGTCTGAATCCAGACCAGGAATGAGTGGTGTGCCTCAGGGCTCTGTCCTGGGGCCCCTCCTGTTTGGCATATACTTCTCAGAAGTACAGGCAAGCACGGAAGGGCTGTGGCTGACTAAGTTTGCGGACGACTGCAAACTGGATGCTATAATAGAGTCTCCGGCCAACATGGAGATCCTCCAGAAGGGCCTAAATGAGACTGATGCATGGTGCCAAAGCCATGGTCTCAAGATAAATGCAAAAAAATGCGTAGTAATCCCCTTTGGAAAAAACAGAGTACTCGCAAAGTACAACATAGGAGGTAATCCCCTGAAATCTGAAGAAGAAATAAGGGATCTAGAGACCCAAGTAGATAGTCAGCTTTCCTTTGATAACCATGTTGCCAAAGTGGTTAGAAAATCCTTCTATGTGACCCATCTGATCACAAAAGGGTTCGCATCAAGATCTAAGGATGTAATGGTGCCCCTCTACTCTTCTCTCATCAGACCCGTTATTGAGTACAATGCACCAATTGGAATGTACCTGGCTAGACATCTCCAGCAGCTGGAGAGACCACGAAGGTACCTAACCAAGAGGATTACTGGCCTCAAACAGTTGCCCTATGCAGCACGATTGAAAAAGCTAAGACTGTTCTCTGTTGCATACCGCTTTCTCAGAGGTGATCTCTGTCTAACATACAGAGCCATGTCCAACCCAGAATTGTTGAACATGATCCATCTTACCAAAACCAAATCTACTTGAGCTACACGCTCTAGGGATATAAACCTCAACACAACAATGAATAGAACTTGCTGGAGGGATAGATTCCCTTTGCAGAGACTTCCCTTACTATGGGACAGGGTCCCGATCAACATAAGACAGAGCCCCTTACTATCACTCTTCAAGAGGATCCTTGATGAGTGGATGGGTAACAGAAAGTTCACACCGGGGATCACACCAACAGCACTACTAGATAGGGGCCAAGGGTACTAGCTGCTAGTACAAGGGTCTAGGGAACTACTAAAGGGGTGATGAATACCACATGATGTAATGTAATGTGGCTGGGCTAATATATGCCTTCGGGCAGATAGCCCAGTACCAACCTATGAACCTATATATATATATATATATATATATATATATATATATATATATATATATATATATATATATATAGAGTGGCACTGACAATGGCATGCAGGTGAAATAGTCTGTAACAGGCCAGCAAAGATAGTGACCCCCACAGGGAGCATGGCTACAAACACATAGCACAAAACGTGGCACAAACACATAGCACAAAGCTAGGTACAATACAACATATGTCCCAATGGTAAATAAGCAGCCGACATACCAATTGCATTCTGTGAATGGTTTGTTGTAGTTGATATGGTAGGGGGAGACAAGTATGTGTATTAAGAACTATGGTAACCTTGCTGTATGAGTGGCTCAGACCTGTTTCCATCTTTATGTCTTCCATAGAAAATGGCACACACGTCTGCCATCATACAGCGCCGCCAAAACTGATGTGATTATAGACCATCTGGTACAGCACTATGAACAGCTGTTTGGCTGGACAGCCCACGATCAGCAGGAGAGGACCGCCCTGTGGAATGAGCTAGTCCACAGGGTCAATGATGTCAGACTGCAAAACTGCAGATATGAGCAGGTCTGGCATCATTGCACTGACCTATTTCACCATGTAAGTCAGTGTGCAGCTGCCATACAGGGTAGACCATCTCACAACAGGGGGGTGGGGGCAACCTGCCCATCCACTCCTCACCCATGTAGAGGAGTTTCTCAGCAGCCTTGTGGCACCTGCCTGCCTGCAACAACAACACCTGGCAGGGCACATTGTGGAGGTGGGTGCCACCAACACACCAGCTGAGGAGCATGCAGGTAAGGCCCCAGGGCACAACAGTACACCACTCTTGCATATGCATCTGCATCTGTGCAGGTACATCATGCAAATCTGAGATGTCATATACATAGTCTGTTGCTGTGTAGTAGTAATAAACAGTTGAGCATAAGCTGCATTATTGTGGAATTCTACTGTTGATGTAATGTAATGCTGCACTCACCCTTTACGAATGCCACAGCTGTGGCCACTGACATCAACTTTCTCACACTCCTATGTAGGTCCCTCCAGGAAACCACCATGGCAGCAGCCCATAGCCATTGAGTATGGTTCGTGTTCATGCATGATAATACACTGGGCATGTATTAGCTATGGGATATTCCATGCACACATTTAACACACCTACCCATACTGCATGCTGTACACGTTCACGTTTCATTGCTGTGAAATGCACTGCATCACAGTAGAAACCATGCTGGGGTATCGGAAGGGTACAACAGACACATGCAAGATAACTAACATCCTGGCAATGTGTCCACAGGGATATGAAGTGGCAGGACACATAGCCTACAGTAGGGACATGTGTGAATCAACACCACCATGGCTGTGGCTGCACACAATCAGGTTAAGTAAACGTGGCAGATGTAACCCTGACCCCACAGCACTCATGACAGCAGTGTGTGCACTCCAAGGGATGTGCACATGAGTAGACCTTGCAACCATGTAGAGGTCTGGAACATGTGTAGGGTACTTCCCACAGCCATGGCAAGGTCTGCTGGTTGTCAGTGTCATAGTCTTGTACTGGTCATACATGCACTGCTGATGTTGTGATCTGTAAAGCAGACATCAGGCATTCACAAATTATATCTATTCACATATCATCCCAGGTATGAGTTGCTATAACACATAAGAGCTGTGAGCATTGGAGCTGACATAACTGACACAGTACTACATATGCAGCAATGGTTTCTACACCTGTGAGGTATAGTGCACAGTACAAGGCAGGGTGCAGAACAGGTCCACAGTAACACTTTGTACATGGGTGCAGTGTTAACAAGTGGAAGGGCCATCACCTACCAACACAGCCCCTGCATCACACACATGTATCCTGCCGCTAGCATGAAGTCAGTATAGTTGCACTGCATGCTGTTGAGCACCGTATGTAATGCATGCTGACAGAAGGGTAATGGGAAGACTGTGTGTACAAAAGTTGTGCAAACCCACATGTAGGAGTGTGGGGTGTGTGTGTATGTTGATTATATATGTAAGTGCAATGTAGTGGAGTGTGGTCTATGCATGTCAGATGTGTGTGTACATGTGTGTCTGTGTGTGGGGGTGTCCATGTATGCACAGGTGATAGTGGGATTGATCACATGGCAGTACTTCTTCTTGGGATTGTGCTGTACATGTATGTGGAGTGACACATGGGACACCAGGACAACCTGCCTGATATGTGAACACAGGACAGCTGATAGCATAACAACATCTGTAGCATAGAACATGCATTGGGAGGGAAAGTACATGCCAGGTATAAACATCATATTGCCAGCAGCAGATAGATAACTGGTTACCCACATATGCAGCACTACAAATGCAACGGGGAACTACAAATGCAATGGGAATTACCACAGCACATCAGTGAGTTTATCCAGGTATTACTGTTGTGCGCATGATGGGTCGCTTATGCAGCCAATGTGGCATGGACTGAGCAAGACTGTAATATGAGTCTCTGGGGTGTGACATATGTAGTGAATGTAGCAGCCCCAACCATACAGGGCCATGTACACCATGACTGCACATACACAGGGTAATATGGGATGACAGCAGTGAGGCCATGTACAACCTACTCCACCCAAGTCAGGGAGGTGATGGAGTAACAGGTCAGGTGTTGTGATCACACGTGTAGGCATGGAGAAGAATGATATGTTAATGGGTAGTAGTAATGAGTGTATATTAGCAAGTGCCATGCAAGATGGGTAACATATGTAACTGAATGTGGGACTGTCTGTAAACCCAGGGAAAGGGAGGTAGTAAGGTGGATTGTCAGTGTGAGTGTGTGTGAGTGTGTGTACTGTTATGCAATGCTGTACAAGTCTTAAAAGTGTGTATTTATTTCCCCCACAGGTGGCGAGGTGGGTCAGGGTCCCTCCTGCAAGCAAACTGAGGTAGGTGTCCGTAAATACACTGATGATGATGATGGTACAGTTGAGGCACAGGTGGGGTTGTCAGAGGCTGACACTGTGCCAACATGTGTCATCACCCTCCTAGCCACCCCAAGCCTGCGCACAGTTACAGTGCCCCTACAAACCCCATCACATGTGGCCATAGCAGAGGGACAGTTGGTGGTTGGTGGCAATGACCAGGAAAGTGTGGTGTCCATGCCAAGTGCATCTGGTCACAGTCGGCATGGCTGGATGTCCGGAAGGCTGCCACATTGGCAGATGTACAATGGTTCTCGTGGGAGGGCCACAGGTCATCATGCCCCTGGCAGGGATGCCACAACTGGTACCACCAGGAGCATGTTTCAGGCCATAATGGAGGTAAAGACACGTATGGAAATGCACACGAGACAGGGCCTGAGGCTGCAGAGGTCTGCTTTCTCAGCTGTAAGTGGCAACCTCCATGAACTCACTGTCACCCTCCATGAACAGATTGAGGTCACGGATAGACGGTGGGGTGAGATGGTGGGCCTCCTCGACCGTGGTATGTCTGTGCTTGAACGTGTGGTAGGAGTTGTGTGACGGCCATGTGGACGTAGGCCAGAAACACCAGCAGCTGGCGGTCAACGTGGACATGCCAGGATGCCCAGCTGCTCCTGTAGTGGCAGTACCAGCCCCAGCACACCACTAGGGGTGCTGTCCACACCACACCACAGCAGGCCTCGTGCAAGTGGCCCTGGCCAGTCCCAGGTGGGATGTGATTCCAGCAGACATCTCTCATCAGGGAAGAGTAGCACCTCAAGGTCTGTACCTGCAAGTGTCCATGGAACCCCTGGCAGGCACAATCAGCATGTCCATGGCCGGAGGGAGTGAACTACACACCCTACCAGATATGGTCTGCAGCTATCCAACAACACCCGTATAGGGCAGCCACATGGCAGAACTGTGTGCATGCATACCCACACAGTATGTAGCCTCACCTAGGGTGACCCCATACCGACACACACCACATCACCATGCCCCAATGAAAGAACCAAACCCCTCACCCACACACATGGCATGACACATGTCTGGACCACCCTTGGCCTCTGGTACACTAGCAACACACCCTGTGCATATGGTGATACCTATGCCACATCCCTGTCATCCATAACATTCATGTGGGGACAGACTAATATGGTTCTGATGCACACAGTGACTGCAATAGAGTGTTGCAATGTACTGCAGTGTAAGATGTCAGGGGTAATGTGTAATGCATACATGTCAGGTACTGTAGCCATGCAGCTATGATGCATCTTAGCTGTTGGTAACACTGATTGTTATCTCCATACTGTTATCCATTTGTGTTGTAGGTGCACATGTGTCAGCAGGAGGATGGTCTGCAGTCATAATACACAAGGGGATGTCACTGTGGTGACACCATGGCCATGACATACCTGGTGTACAGTTGCACACATGTCACAGGTATGTATAACAGTTATTGCCTGTGCAACATTGACTGGTGGCCTGCTGGTACACGTATTATCTGCACCCTTATGTCAGCCTATCCACATAAACACACATCCTTACTTGGCGACACTGTGTCTAGACCCCTACCCAGGTATGTAGTACTACTGAACTGTGTGGCTGTGATTGCACACATAACACCATCTGTAGGGTGAGGTGTGTACCAGGTCACATGTTACATGCAGAACATCCACAGACATGTACAATATGGTAATGGGGGATTTAATGTTTGTATATGGAGAATACATAGTGTGTCATAGCATCATATACACATTGACTAACACATAACAGGCAGACACACATCTTAGAGACCTGGGTGTATTGTTGCTAACTAACTAGTCTGTGTGTCCAATGTGTTACAGATAGGCTGCACACAGCACATGTGTAACTGGGCTGTATCCTGTTATTGATTACCTGTATTGGTGATGGTGACAGTGGCCACCAGAGAGTGGTACTTGGGCCATATACCAGGTGTACCATGGTGTAATGACAGTGTACACAGCACCCACATCCCCACTGGATATTGTACACACTGGAACCCATCTTGATACTCTGACATACCCACTATCACACAGTGCCCACAATGCTAAAATAACCCATTGCATATAACAACAGTGGTACCACAGGGATATGCATGTAATGCACAAGCTACAGGCATAGTAGGGTGTTGCATTGTGATGCCACATCTATTGGTGACAACAACAATATTTGTACTACTGTGTGGCAATGTGTATTGTAATAGGAGTATGTGGCCTCGGAATGGTGTACCCTACAGATATGCAGACATGCACACATACACGTGGCAGACCTCAATGGGATTCCCATGCCTACTGACCAATTTGTACAACACTGTTGTGCTGGTACTGTAAGGCACATGTAGCTGTTAGGGAGAGGAGTGTAACAGGCTGCGTGTCATGTCCAATACAGCAGTGGCCACAACTGACTATGGTAAAGGGAGTGGTGGTGCTTGTGAAGGCAGTCATGGACTTTCCAACTACAGGTGTACTAACACACAAACAATGCTATCCTCAGTAATGCACATGTACATGTGTCAATACTGTGGTGCATTGCTGCAGGTGGTCATAGCTGTGTACCTGGCTGTTGTCCATGGAGGGACTGGATTTGTAGGGGGTGTGTGTACATTGGTATCATGCCACCTGCCTTGTGCCAGCAGGAAATCTGTCGACAGACACCATGTTAGTGACTGGCAGGGTGAGAGTGGCATGCATCAGCCAATCTTCTGGGTACCTTCTACACATGGCCACCTAGGTGATCCAGGCGACATGTATGCAACATGTCATACAACACATGGTTAGTGTCTGTGATGGTGACCTGTATATAAGCATGTTCAGTGGACTGTGGTAGTGTAATGTAATGTAGTGTAGGTACCAGTGGCATGTGGCCCATACAGGGTGATGTCTCCTATATGTGACAGGTAGTACACAGCTGGCCACACATGTTGGTGTCAATCAAGCATAGGTTGTCTGTATGTATCCCAGCTGGAGACCTGCCATCTGCACATCTGTAGAGGGACTGACAGACACCAGTTTGGTGAGTAGCTATGCAATAGGATGAATGTGTCAACAGATGGATGTTTGACAACAATGAGTATGCCATTACTACATGTTGTAAGCCCTCACTAACATGTGCTGTACCGATGGTGCTGCACAGTTACATTCCATATGTCTGAGTATCATCCAGTAGGCCATATATACGGTGACACAGCCCACACACCAGGTACACGACAGTGAACCCTCAGAGTGCAGCTATGCCCGCAAGTGTGCTTGTTGTCAGTAGCAATGTTAGCACTGCACCCTTCCCTGGGACAGCACTGTCGATAGTAGTAATGCCATGTTACACTGCATGCCTGTGTGACAGCATGTACCCTGGGTTGCTACCCCTGCATGTCACACATGCACATGGATAACAGTGCTATGCAGGCCTCATATACTTGTGCGCTCCAGACATGATACTCAATACCCTTTGCTACAATACTGAGAGCACATAGACACATGCACTGTACATGGCAGTACATACACATATTACAGATGTCATTTCCCAGGGTTTGACATAGCCTCTGTGTAGACAGTATGCCACAGAGTATAGCTGGAGGATGTCTAGATGGTCAGCATAGGCCATCTGTTTGATGCCTGTGAGTCTTATAGTGAAGTATCTCCACTGCCTTCTCAGCTGTCGCAGCTCTCTTGCGGGGTACATACCAAACAGGGTGTTGTACTCTATACAGGGTGTAATGAGGGATGAGTACAGTGGGACAATTACCCCCTTTTCTCTGGATGTAAAGCCCTCAGTGATGAGGTGTGCCACATAGGAGGAATTCCTTACTGTCGTGGCTATGTGGTTAATGAAGGTGAGACCACTGTTCACCTGTGTCCCTATGGCTGTCAGAACACTGTTAGTGTTTAGTGTACTGACACCTATGTGGTACTTCATGGGTACATGGTATGTCCAAAGGGGATAACTGTACATTACTTTCCATTAAGCTTGGGCCCATGGCTCTGGCACCAAGCATCTGTGTCTGTAAAGGCATGTTGTTGAATATCCACATCATTTGGGGATCCAATAATGGCTCCCAGTTTGCAGCCATCTGTGAACTTTGTTTGCCAGAGTTCCATAATGTTGGCCTGTACTTCAGGGAAGTAGATGCCAAACAAGAGCTGTGCCAGGACTGAGCCTGACGTACTCAGATTAGTCAATTGTCTGGAGCAGGGATTGGACATGGCTACGTTTACAGTCTAGGTTCCATCGATAAGCCAGTTGGCAACCCATCGAGTGACACAGGTGTTTACGGCCAGCTCCGCATATTTAACTATGTCTCTAGAGTGGGCAATGTTATAGAAGGCCTTGGCAAAGTCCAGATAGGCTGTGTGCACCGCCTTACCCTCTTCCACAGCTCTTGGGACTGAATCAAAGTAGTCAAACAGGGTCAGGAGTCAAGATCAGCCCTGCACAAGCCCAACCAGGGTAGGATCCAGTGTTTATTGGTTGCCAATGTCTTTGTTAATGAGTTGCATGATAATGCATTCCATATCCTTGCAGAGCAGGCTCGTCAGACTGATGGAATTGTAGTTCCCAGGATCAAAGGTGGATTCCCCCTTGTGGAGTGTGACAACTGTAGCTGTGCACCACTCAGTGGGATAGACGCCTGAGGTAAGGCTATGATTACACATGGCACTTAGGTGAGATGCAGGGTTATGTAGTAGTTCATGTGCTACACAGCCCAGGATGTCATCTGGTCCCATGGCTGCTGTGTTCCTAGCAATGGAGTCGGCGGACTCCACCTGTGTGGCCATGATTACTGGAATGTGGCAACTTTTTGTTACTGGGATGTGCCCTTTAGGGGGTGAGGGAGGCTGATTGTGGCACTAAATCAGTCTGCCCGGATATTGGAACACTCCTTTGAATCAGTATATTTAATGCCAATCTATTGTAGCACAGAGCAGTTCTGAGCATTGCGGTATAGATCCTGGACATAACTATAGAATGCCTTGTGGTTGTCTTTGGAATCTATGGCAATTATATTTATGTAACAAGCGGTGGCAGTTTTCAACGGATAGCAGCTTCTTACTGAGGCTGGTAAGGGATCAGTTTCCATTTTGGGATTATCCTGTTAACTGCAACATTGTCTTCCTTCTGTTATATAGACTGTTCATGGCAGTGGAGCACAAGACTGGCTTCCTTGTTTGGAGGACAGTGTTTTGGGTCTACGTGGGATGACACAATGCATGCATGAGTGGATGTGCCCACACAGTGCCTTAGGGTAGGAATCACCAGTTGCATGTTCAGCTCCCATCTCCATGGGTGTCATGAGGTTTGTTACGTCTGACCTGAGTAGCATGGTGTACGCTTTGCAGAGGGTGTTCATGGAGGATCCTTACTGGTGGGTGGGGGTGGGATGTGGATGTCAACGGTGATTACCTAATGGTCAGATCTGACCTATGAGGGGTGGCCACTGATGTGGGGCATCTGACACCCATGTTGGTAATGACCAGGTCTATGATATTGGAGACCCTGGTTGGACAATGCACTAGTTGATCCAGTGGGTTGGAATGCATGGGTTCACGGAACCGTTGGTAAAGGGTGGTGGTACACGAGGTGATTTCCAGTTAATGGCAGAGTATTTGGAATCACCCTGTATTATGGAGTTTGATTGTATCTTAATATTGTCCAGTATGTTTATAACAGTGTAGTGAGAACCTTGGACCATGGAGGGGAATCAGTAGGCAGCTACAATTTGGATTGCAGTCTTACATAGTGTCAGTTGCATTTGGTGATTCTCAGATGCATTGTGTCTGACACTAGGCTGGAGGTATGAATGACCTTGGTGAATATGGACACTCCTCCATCTGCAGTGTCGTGGTCTTGGTTTGTTGCCCGACATGTGTGATAAGGGCTGTAGGCAGGTATTACAGGTGTGCTCTCTGGAGCATTGCACTTGGTCCCAGGTACTGCTCAGATATCGATGTTCCCCATTTGTATGTGTGTCTCAGGAGAGTGCCTGTTTAGGTTTAGACGTCTAACATTGAGTCGCATTACCGGCGGTTTTGCATGCTTGTATCTGTTACAGTGGTGGTTCTGCCCTTTGAACATTGCCTAGATTTGGCATTATGGGGGTGCCAGGAGCTGTAGCCAGTAACCTGAATCCCAGGGGCAACACGTGCAGTCCATCTCTGCTAGAGAATCGTGGTTTGTACATCATGTAGCCCCAGGCAGACAGATAACAGATCCCCTTTGAATTACATCATATGCTTAGCCACTTGTTGAAGTCAGTGCTGTCTGTGTATATGTATATGTGTGGTATTTATATGTATATATGTACATATATATCCCCATATATGTATGTGGATATGTATATGTGTATATTTCTACATAGATATATGGATATATGTGCACACATATGAGTTTACCATATGTCCAGAACATAGAGTAGATTCCTACCTCACTATCTATAGTCCCAACACCATAGTGCAAGGGGATATCATGGATGTATTGCAGGTATATATGTAGACTGCTGCCACTGTCATAGGGGTGTCTTAACAGACGTGTTGGGTGTGGGAGGTCGCATCTGCTGTAGACATGTGCACCATTGCCAATGGACAGACATCCTAGGGGCAGCATAGTACAGACCCACTGCTAGCACAGTAATGATGCTGTGGACTACAGTAGGGATATGACCACTATATATGGACAGTATGGCACTCTGTGGTCAGTCCAGAATTGCACACATGTCCCCTTCATGAGAGACATGTGGACCATGCCTCCCAATGTAGATGTTACTAGCCATGTACATGGGTATATCACAATACTGGGGTACACATGCCCACACAGTGTATGCACACACACACGCCAGTCTGTCCAGACACATACAACCTGGTGCTGCTGAGTTCACATGGCCACATACTACCCAGTAGAGAATGACATACATCTGTATAGCATACCGCAGTTTTGTCAGTAATACACAACAAATATGCTGGACTGGCAGCAGTATGTCCTGCAAATAACTGGACATAACAGCACACTAGGTATTTATAGTAGGCTGCTAGGCATGTTACAAAGCACTGTGCAAACTACAGGCAGACTGTCACAACTCTGGAATACATATTGTATGGGGGAATACACACGTAGCTGTGATTATAGTGGGCTCAACACACAGGTCACAGCACAGCATAGCAGACACCTGTGAATAAATGCATACCCACATCCAATGGTAATGCAGCCACAACCACATATGATACACAAGGTTACCACTGGAGTGGCATGTAACACCAGAAAGAACTGGACGAAGAACAATGGCATCTACCACAGTCTGTACAGAGCCCATGTGTCGTAAGTGCAATACATATACAGTCGTCAATCATCCTAACCCCCAGGTCTGCAACCTGTGGATATGGAGCCACAGGTGTCTCTTCAGCCCTGCAGTAGTGGGTCCCTGTACCTGTGAGGATTAACAGAGACACTACCACACAACAAACACACACACACACACACACACACACACACACACACACACACACACACACACACACACACACACACACACACACAGACCCAGCCATCCCAACACAGGTATGGACATATGTTAAGTATTGTTGTTATACACGTGGTCATATTATATGTAGCATTACCATATATGGGACTGTATATGCTCTGCTATCTTCATTGTAGGTGTCAGATAGCTGTTGTGCCCACGGTGACACTACTTTGGTGGGTGAGGGGTCAGGAATGGCTATTTGGATAGTGAAAGCCGCAGACCCCTGCCATACATACACTGACCATAGTAATGCATACACATACACAGAATATCCTGCTAATGTCCTCGGACACAGCCCCTACTACACACAACGTGTCCAGCAGTCTGTTATCTGACTAGCTGGTTATCAGGTATGCTGTCAATAACTAATGGTGTACAGCCCATATGCACCATATATATGTGGGCTTCATTTGCACAACACATGTGTGCACCTCTGCAGTCTCAAGGTCAGTGTATGTAACAGTGTGCTATGCCCCTGTAAGGCAGTGTATTAGGGGTATGCACCACAAGTATCCCAGGGTGTTACAACATGTGAGGACCACCAGTAGTAAGCTACCTTATGGTATATGGATGTACATTACAATACAATTCACCTTGTGAACACTGCTGGCCTACTGCTAACTGCCATCAGTGTGATTATGATCATTACAGTTATGTATTGTTATGTGACAGATACCACCCATAGTGTCAACCCAGGTCTTTTCATCATGCAGAGTGTATTTCGAGGCAAATGGGCTATACATCTGCATGACGTACTGTGGATAATTTGTTTTGCTGTGTCCACGTCAGTCTTTTCTGTTGGATTACCTGAAGGCCTTGCCATGGACACCAACAGATGCAATGCTGTTGGACTACTGTCCTAAAGGATATGTTTGAGTGTTGCGTTACTCTGTTTGTATGTATGTCAGAGCATAATCAGCTATATGACATGGCATAAACAGCTGTAATAGTACACAACTGAACCTTCCCTATGTATACCAACCTGTCTGTTGTGTTACATCCATTAATGTCTCTGTGGGTATATGTGTCAGGCAGCACTTGTCTGTAGTATGGGTGACTCATACAATGTCCATCGGATGAGGATGCAACTGTAGAGATATTGGCAGTTAAGTATGGTGTGCACCCTCTTATGTATCTTCCTAGACATACCTCTGTATGTGTATGTGTAGTTACATATATACATATATATATATATACACACACACACACACACACACACACACACACACACACACACACACACACACACACACACACACACATCTAGATGTTAAAGTACATTTACTGTACTGTTGAATGATTGTGCTGGATGACATGTTTCTGGAGCCATCCGATGTATGTATATCTGTCATGGCTTAGTGGTAATTCATGTTGTCTATGGTATGTTGGGTTCGAGCCTTGTAGAAACTGTTTACTTTGTTGCTGGGCAGAACACAGACCATCTGGTTACAGTGTCATACACTCAGTTGGCTTCTATATTGCTTAACCTGTGTAGCTTACCCCTGCACAAACCCACATACAACTGCTCAAAAGTGCCTTTATCACACTGTATCCAACAGGCCGTGTTCTGCCCAGCAACAACATGCACAGCTCCTGCAGGGCTCAAACCCAGGACACTGCACACCATAGACAAGGTGATGTACCACTAAGCCATGCCAGATACAAATATGTCCAATGTTTTCAGAAACATATCATCCTGTCCAGTCATGCAACAGTACAGAGAATGTATACCAACATCTAGATGTATGTATGTTTACATATATAAATATCTACACAGATACAACATATATATATATATATATATATATATATATATATATATATATATATATATATATATATATATATATATATATATATATATATATCTGTACATATATATATTTCTTTTTTTTTAATATTTTTATTCATTTCCAAAAACAAGAAAACATGAATGCAGGTTATTTATGACAATGAAGTATTTACAAATTATTTAAAAAGGTAGGCTAAAACCTCTAAACAGATATCAAACATTAAAACCAAAATAAAGTATTTACAAGGGTGTCTATTGTTGACATATAATTGACTTTCTATACAATTGTTTCCTGATTATAATCTGCTGCAGTCATTATTCTCCAGTATTTCAGTTACTTTTTGCCATGCTACGTATAATGATGTAGTTCTTTCAGTTCTTCCTTTAATAGTGTTCATTTCCAATTGCGATACTGCTGACACCATATTCATGAATTGCTTAAAAGTTGGAGAAGCTTTGGATTTCCAGTTTGATGTAATGTTCTTCCTTGCAATAGCTAGGAGAGTCCATAAGATTGCATATTTTGTTCTTGGCACACAGTCGGGTACAGGTGCATTAAACAAAATAATAGATTTGGAAATCTGGAATTTATCATTGAATACCATTTGCAGAAAATAATTTATTTTATCCCAATATGGTTTAATCAAATGGCATTCATAGAACATATGTTGCCAGTCTGCTTTTATTGATAAATCACATCTCCAGCAGCCAATATTTTTCTTAAATATAAGTTCCATTTTAGGAGGGGTTACATAAGATCTGTGTATGAATTGCCATGTAAAAAGTCTCCAATGTAATGAAAGTGATGTCTGCTTCGGAGAGAGAAGAATTAGTTTTTTATCTCTGTCATTTGGCACATGTCCATTAACTGATCTATAATAATTCCATATTTTGTCATTATTATGCATTTTTATTTTTTTGTTTGTTTTATAAATAGATGATAAGTATCCCTTTCCAGTAATGGATTGATTCGTTAGTAATATTATATGTTCTATAAGGTTAGGAGCATTTTGTCTTATTGATGGTTGCACTGTTTCTTGTTTGCTTAATATATACTGATTTAATTCTTGTACATGTAACCACGAACTATCTTCCATATTTAATCTCTGTTTAATCTGGTCTATTGTCAGAGGTTTTCCAGAGTTTAGCAATTGATGCCAATATATTAATCCCTTTTCTTTAAGCATGTTGACTACTTCCATATTAAATGTTATTATATTACCTTGTGTGTACACTACTGGATATAAAAGAAATGACCATGCTTTAATATCAGGATTGCTATTAATAAGATTTTGGAAAATTTTTAATGTATAAGTAATGTATTTGGAACTTATATTTTTATTCTTATGTATCATCATGTATTCCTTCATCAGCCATAGAAAATTGTTTGGTATGAAATCTGTATACTTATTTGCTACTACAAATCCTGATTTTAACCAGATTCTCTCATGAACTAGCTTCCATTTTGATGTATATTTTGTACATATATATATATATTTCTGACGCTATATACATATATATCAATATATATATGAAAATATATACATGCAAATGCCTATATCGACACATATATACACATATCAACACTGTACGAGCACATACACTTGTGCATGAATCGTGCCATCCCAAATAGAACCAAGATGCTCTTTTCCAAAAAACGTAAGCCAATCTGGTGGTCCCCTGCTATAAACAAACTATACAACAGAAGGAAGAAACTGTTGCAGAAAAGAGGAAAATCCCAGGATGCAAAAAACTCCCACACCAGCCTCAGTAAGAAGCTGAAATCCCTCATAAAATCCTCAAAAGCTAGTTACAAAAATAAAATTGCCAAAGATTCCAAAGACAACCACAAGGCATTCTATAGTTATGTCAAGAATCTAAATGGCAATGCTCAGATCTGCTCTGAGCTACAACAGAATAGCATTAAATATACTGATCCCAAGGATATTGCCAATATCCTGGCAGATCTATTTAGTGCCAACTTCACCACCCTCTCACCCCCTAAAGGGCCCATCTCAATATCAAAAGATTGCCAAATTCCGGTAATCACGGCCACACAGGTAGAAACCACACTCTCCAAAGCTAAGAATACAGCATCCATGGGACCAGATGACATCCCAGGCCATGTACTACATGAACTACAAAATGAACTGGCACCTCACCTAAGTGTCATGTTTAATCATAGCCTCACCTCAGGCTTCGTGCCCACTGAGTGACGCACAGCTACAGTTATCCCACTCCTCAAGGGGGATCCACCTTGGATCCCGGGAACTACCGTCCCATCAGTCTGACAAGCCTGATCTGCAAAGGCATGGAACGCATTATCATGGAACTTATAAACAAAGACATTGGCAACCTTCAAACACTGGACCCCACCCAGTTTGGGTTTGTAAAGGGCTGATCTTGTCTCCTGAATCTGATTGACTTCTTTGAATCAGTCTCCAGAGCTGTGGACGAGGGTATGGCAGTCCACACAGCCTATCTGGACCTTGGCAAGGCCTTTGACACCATCCCCCACTCTGGAATCATAGATAAACTTACTAAGCTGGGCATAAATCCCTACATCACTCGATGGGTTGCCAACTGGCTTACTGACAGAACCCAAACTGTAAAAGTAGCCAACTCCAAATCCAGCTCCAGACAAGTGACAAGTGGAGTACCTCAGGGACCACTCTTGTTTGGCATCTACTTCTCTGAAGTACAGGCCAACACTAAGGGACTCTGGCTAACAAAGTTCACAGATGACTGCAAACTGGGAGCCATTATTGAATTCCCAAATGATATGGATATTCTACAAAAGGGCCTTACAGAAACAGATGCCTGGTGCCAGAGCCATGGGCTCAAGCTTAATGCCAAGAAGTGTATAGTTATCCCCTTTGGAAAAAAACATGTATACATGAATTACCACATAGGTGGCAGTACACTAAACAATGAAAGTGTGATGACAGACTTAGGGACACAGGTGGACAGTGGTCTCACTTTCGATAACCACATCGCCACAACAGTCAGGAAATCCTTCTATGTGGCACACCTCATCACTAAGGGCTTTTCATCCAGAAAAAAGGAGGTCATTGTCCCGCTGTACTTATCCCTCATTAGACCCATTATAGAGTATAATGCCCTGATGGTATGTACCTCACAAGACATCTGCAACAGCTGGAAAGGCCACAGAAATACCTCAATAAAAGAATCACAGGCCTAAAGCAGATGCCATATGCTGACCGTCTAAAAAAACTCCAGCTATACTCTGTGGCATATCATCTACTCAGAGGCAATCTCTGCTTAATATACAAGGCCATGTCAAACCCTGAGCTGTTGGACATGCTCCACTTAAAGAAATCCCAATCCCTCAGAGCCACACGCTCCAGGGATCTAAACCTTGTCATCACAATGAACAAAACATGCTGGAGGGATAGGTTCCTGACCCAGAGACTTCCCATACTCTGGAATAGACTGCCCATACATGTCAAGCAGAGTGCCTCATTGGCCCTCTTCAAAAGGAACCTTGATGATTGGATGGGAGATAGGAAATTCACCCTGGGGATCATGTCATTCGCCTTGCTAGACAGGGGTCCAGAGAAGTAAATATTGTAGGAAGAAATATCCAGGGAATTGTTATCTCTAGGCTTGTATAAGCCCTAGGGCCGATAGCCTAGTACCAACCTATGAACCTATGAACCTATATGTGTCTACACCTATATGTCTACATATACACAGCAAGTTACATATGTCTACGCAGATATATATCTATGTAGGTATATACAGACATAGTTATATATATGTTAGCAGATATAAATATATATATATATATATATATATATATATATATATATATATATATATATAAAGGTATATATGGCCATACATCTGTAGATAGCAATGGTAGAGTAATAAATGACACATATGTCCTCATGCACCATTAATGGGGTTGAGAGGCCCCCCACACTATATGTCTTGTACGAATAGGCATCCCCCCCAAGCCAAACATGTCCACTCTGCAATACACTACCAAGTGTTGCAGATCCCATAACCAGGACCTGAGACAACATGGGCACACAATGTTACCAGTACTAAATCCCACCTGTATGATGTCAGGCTGGTATTGGTAACATACCATGCAGTACAGTCTGGCTCCCATGGGGAATGTAATATGTGGAAGCCATCAACATCCCCAGGATACAGATACACAGACACAGATATGCAGATACAGGTTTACATATGTATATATATATATATATATATATATATATATATATATATATATATATATACACATATAGATGTACATGGGACTACATATACACATGCAGTTATATGTACAGTATGATACACAAGTAGAAAGTGCACACAATATGGAACAGCCAATGTTCCTACAGTTAACCCCTGAACGACTGGACACTGTATGGGCCACACGTACAAATGACAGTCATTGCCTGTAACATATACCCACAGAGAGACCATAGGTAAAACACCACCCACAGGTTTGCAGACATGGAAACCTTTAATTGTGTACTATTACAGTTCTATATGCCATGCCATATAGCTGTGCAGACACTGACAACAATATAAACAGTGTAATGCAACTGTGAACCAGTTACAGTAATACAGTAGTCTGGAAAGGTTCACAGCTGTTGCTGTCCAGGCCAAGCCATTCACATTGTACAATAGGGAAGACAAACTGGGCCACAGGATACCTAACAATCAACAGTATGTTATGCAGGGGTATAGTTCAGCAGCCTCTATCTACACACTGTACAAACTCTGTAGGTGGTAATGACATCATCTGACCACATGGGTTGTAACTTCTACATAACATGGCATAACTGACACCATCACAAGCACACTGACAAACAGAACAGTTTGTATGGCAGGGGGCAGTAGTCCTGCATTAACCATATCCATGTCAATAATGTATATATAGGTGAAGTATATGGTACTGTACATACAGATACCTTAAGGCAGCTCAGCCCTGATACCCCCACATTTTGTAACAGCCTAGGTCATTTATGGTGCCCCCCCCGACTCAATAATACAGGGCCATATACCACTGTTACATACACTGGCCTCTGGAGTGCATAAGGGCACACATGTATTGTGTAGGCGATGCCCACACATATATGGCCCCAGCCCCACCGTATGTGTGGGGGATACAACAGCAGTGGACTAATGGCAGTAATGGCAGTGTGATCTACTCACAGCCCACTACAGAACAACCACCGACATCATGACATATGTGCAATGCTTGGTATGTAGGTGATGGACAGAGGCTGGAATACAGGCACATGTGTGGACAGCTGTTGCCATACACTAATCAAGGTGCTGGTGTTACAGGATAGTCTGTAACATACCCTTAGTCAGGGAATTGAGGTTAGAAACAGTCGTGGATGTAGCCATGTACCGATAAGACTCAACACACAAACTGCCAGTGTAATATCTGACACAGGACCTGTGTGTTGAACAGACAAGGCATGGTAGGCATAGCTCTGGCCGGCATGAGGATAGGCTCACAGTTGTGTGCTATGCAGATGGACTGCATTCCAAGGTAAACTAGTACGTACACTCACACCCTGTAACACCAGTACTATACAAAGCATAACACAACTCTACTTGCAGTTTGTCGGTAGTTCCTGATCCTCCTACAAATATGTGGCTACCCTAAGTGTGCTGGTTCTCTTGTAAGGGGTATTGCCACCTGCTGTCTGTAGCACTGCTGCCCACACACAGGATGGATGTCCATCACACAGGAAATGTAAAGGGACCACACACATATGATGTGGGGATTTATAGTAGGTGGTTGCCATGACAGTGTTAATTGGGAGTAGTACACATGTGTAATCATGTATATCTGGCTATCTGGATAATTATATGTACATATATTACCACCATATGCCCTGGACATGAAGTGTAGCCCAACCCCAGCCCGTATGATCCCAATGTTGTAGTTGAAGGGGATGTCAGGTGTGTATAGCAGGTATACTAGTAGACTATTGCTAATGTCATTGGGATTGTCTTCACAGACATGGTGTGTGTGTGGGAGGTCACATCTGCTTATAACATGTGTGTCGTTGGCTACTGACAGACATCCTAAGAACATTATTGTACAGTTCCGCTGCTAGCACGTAATACCGATGTGGACTGCAGCAGAGGTATTGGCCAATATATGTGGAAAGTCTGACACACTCTGTACAGTCCAGAGGTATACACATAAGCCCTTAGTGCTACACATGTGTACCATGCCTGACAATATAGATGTAGGCAGCCATATAGATGGGTATAACACATAACGACTGGTATATAATGTCCACCATAGGTCATGCATTTATACACCCCTGTCTGGCCTGACACAGTATGACCTCTGGTACAGGGGTGCCATGGCCACACACTACCCAAAAGATATTGACATACATCTGCACTGCATCCCACTGCCCTGTCTGACATACATGACTGTTAAGGGAGGCCTGGCAGTGGTACATCTGGCTAGTATTTGCACATGACATCCCACTGGGTAAGTACACTAAGCTGCTAGGCATTTAACAATGCACTGTGCAGACTGCAGGCAGACTGGCTCAACACTAGCCTACATCTCCTATGGGGAAATACACATGTACCTGCATATAAAGCAGGCTCAACAGGCATGTTACAGCACAGGGTAAGATACACCTGTGTGAAAGTGTATATCCACAACCAATTTGAACATAGCCATAGCCACATATGGTTAGCTAGCATGATATTACAATATATGGACTATCTGTTCTACACCATCCTCATATGTGCCACTCACAGACTGACCCTACATATACTGGCCTGCTACACAGTTTGGTCTGATGGCTGTCTGTGGTATGGGACACATGTGTGTATATGGCCCTACAAACGTATGCCAATACAGTACCATACAGTGGAGCAGCATGAAACATCTGATAGGAGGGGAACTAGAACAATGACATCTACCACAGTCTGTACACAGGCTAAGGTACATATTGACAATACACACACTGTCGACATTCACCATAGGTACACAGACCTCATTACTGTACGAACATCCACAGAATGTGCAGGTAATGTCATGAAATGTAACCCCTACTGTACATAACATGTGTAGCAGTCGGATATATGAGTGACTTGTTCTCAGATATGATGACACTAATTATGGTGCACAGCACATATGCACCACTTCATGCATGACATATGTGCAAAGGTACAAAGAGGTGTGGCTGGAAGCACATACACAGGGCCAATATTGACATGTTGCTGTGATAACCACATACATTTACTGTTGTTACAGGGTTTGTTGCAACATATGTCCTATGAGGGATATGATGTCAGTGACTAATATGTCTTTCACCATCTACTGACTGCAATCCTCACACTACCTTCTGCAGTCCACAGCTAGATGCTCTGTGGGTGACACATGAAACCATGGACTCAACACTGCCCAGGCTGCAGATGACCTGCAAATGGGGATTCCTCATAAACATTGAACTGACATAGCAGGTAATGAGACATGTACAACAGCCATATCCACACAAACACTGTTAAACCGACATTACTCCAAATGCAGTATAGCAGAACTTACAGTCTGTAGTCAGGTCAGGCACATTCCCCCTCCTGTTTGTTGCACTTTTTCCACAGTGTATGTTGTTAGAGGTAAACCCCAATCCATCTGAGATGCTGTATGCCACATGACAGATCTAGTTCCTGCTCACAGTGGATGAAAAGGGCCAACACCACCATGATGTTCCTAGATATTGGAGTGTATTTCCATACAATTGGCTATGGGAATGTTAGCACAGCTGTTTCACATGCAATCAGTAAGGGGAGGGCTGCAAATCGTACAGAGGCCATCAGCTGATCAAGAGCATCACTTAAAATACACATGCTGCTGCCTAAGCAAAGCAGGTGCAGGTCTCCGTATCCACCAAGGAGGGGGTGGGAGAGGAAGACAGAGGCAAATACATGTCAGAAAGGGATGGGAGGGTAAAACTGAAGCATGTTTGTGTCACACACCTACCAGCGCAGGGTATCAAACCCCTGACAACTATGTAGTGCTATCACTGTTCGATGCAGTTATTGGATGTGCCACATGGGTTACCTGTTGTGGAGCACTCAGAACATATATGTGATGGTGAGTGACATCTGCAACAGGGATACAGTAGCTGTACAGTAGGTGACATACCCATGCCTGTCTGCATGAACAAGTGGCAGCGTCAACACAGCCACACTCTCACAGACACACACACACACACACACACACACACACACACACACACACACACACACACACACACACATGGCAGGGCCAGGTGTACAACACATCGGTAGTGGGATTGCCACATCACATCACTGTGCAGGTATCACATGCACCACACAGGTCATATGGGGATTGTATGGGCAAAGGGTATGGGGAGGTATGACATGCTGACACCATGGGGGTTGTAGGGAGTGTGGATGTGAATATACGCAGCATGCAACACACACACAAACCCACAGGGTGCCAGTACTGACATGCATGGGTGCATGTCTGCACAGGTGTGTGGTGTTTGACTGTGCCAGATGGCTGTCCAAGGCTAGGCGATGGGTGTACCTTGGTATCAGGCCACATGACAATGGTCTGCATTGTAGCTCAAGGATGTAGTGTCTGCATTTGCCCACACAGGTGGGTATTGTATCCCCCAACTGGTCACCTGGGTGACTACTGTGTATGGCCAATGCTGTACATTGCTTGCTATGTATGTGTTCCTTAGTCCATGACATGGATGGTGTCTGGGATGTGCAGACCTCCCACATGCATGTATAGTGACATGTGGAACTGTACCTGGGGTGTCCGTTCCATGTTGTGAACACAGATTATCATCAGATGTGCTAGTCCTGCCCACCTGTACTGGGAACTGATAATGGCCAGCAGCCTTACCCTGCACCTACATTGAGAGCATGCTAACAGCATTCTCTGGTGTCAGTGGCATCTGTCCAAACAGGGAATGTTGTCAGGCATGGTATATCTGTTGTGGGTCACATGTGATGGCACCACAGGTGGTGGAGGTGTCCATTGGGGAACATGGGGGAGCTGCACTGTCTGCACGTACATGCATATTGGACAGATGGACAGGGTGACATGCCCTCTGTGGCCCACTGCTGTCATTCCATAGTTACTATCAGTGGCCACTATGCAGTATACTACCCACATATTGGCTGTTACCTAGACATGTGTGTGTGTATGACACATGGGTTGAGAGTGTGCTCTGGGTAATACTGGGGTTACTAACTGTGATTGCCTGGCCTTGATGTCACATGTATGGGTATGGGTTTGCACCCCAGCCTCTCAGACACTTCACATCTGTTATCCCTGACATTGTGATATATAGTAGAGCCACCATATAAGAAATATACAAGACCCGATCCACATTGTCCACAACCACCTTTACACAGGATATGGGTTACACACACACTACACACACACACACACACACACACACACACACACACACACACACACACACACACACACACACACACACACACACACACACACACACACACACACACACACACACACACACACACACACACACACACACACACACACACACACACACACACACACACACACACACACACACACACACACACACACACACACACCTGCCATGTTTGGGAGTAGAACACCTACCTAACTAGTTTATTACACTACAGCACTACTCAGTTATGGTACGTGCCACGGATATTACTGGAGTAGTCCTTCCCCAAAAGTGTATTTCAGAATGACTGACATCAGCAGGATTGCCAAAGTATGGCATTTGAAACTGAATGTGAGAGACTAGCCTAAAATGCATTTCTCCCTACACAGACAGTGACACACACAATACATCCAGAACTGCCATGGGTGGGGATGGAACCCTACCACGGTTCCAATTCACACTACAGCAGTACACAGTTATAGGATGTGCTATGGAGATTATTGGGCTACAACTTTCCCAGAGGTGTATTTCTAGGTGGGTGACATTAGCAACCTAGCCAAAGGTGGGTATATGAATTGTAAGGGGTGTGAGTACCCTAAAAAGCATTCCTGTCTACACAGTCAAACATGCACACAAACACACACAGTTGGCAGGTCTGGGGTTAGAACTCCCACCTAACTCCTTTATCGCACTATGGCCATATGCAGTTACTGGACGTGCTATGGAGATTACTGGGTTACAGCCATCCTGGAGGTGTATTTCTAGGTGGGTGACATCAGCAGCCTTGGCAGAGTGGGGTATATGAATTGTAAGGGGTGTGAGTAGCCTAAAAGGCATAGCTTTCTACACAGTCAGTGACAGACAGACACGCTCACATACGCACAGACATGCACAGTTGCCAAGTCTGGGGTTTGACCTCCTACCTAACTACTTTATCACACTACAGCAGTACGCAGTTACAGGATGCACTATGGAGATTACTGGGCTATAGCCTTCACAGGGGAGTATTTCTAGGTGGTTGACATCAGCAGCCTTGCTAAAGGTGGGCATATAAATTGTAAGGAGTGTGAGTAGCCTAAAAGGCATTGCTCTCTACACAGTCAGAGACAGAAAGACACACACACAAACACACACAGTTGTCAAGTCTGGGGTTAGAACTCCTACCTAACTAGTTTATCATACTACAGCAGTATGCAGTTATGGGATGTGCTATGGAGATTATTGGGCCACAGCCTTCTCAGAGGTGTATTTCTAGGTGCATGACATCAGCAGCCTTGCCAAAGTTGGGTATGTGAATTGTAAGGGGTGTGAGTAGCCTAAAAAGCATTGCTCTCTACACAGTCAGACATGTACAAAAAACACACACACACAGTTGCCAGGTCAGAGGCTAGAACTTCTACATAACTAGTTTATCATACTACAGCAGTACGCAGTTATGGGATGCACTATGGATATTACTGAGCTACAGCCTTCCCAGAGGTGTATTTATAGGTGGGTGACATCAGCAGCCTTGCCAAAGTTGGGTGTGTGAATTGTAAGGGGTGTGAGCAGCCTAAAAAGCATTGCTCTCTACAGAGTCACACATGCACACAAACACAGTTGCCAGGTCTGAGGTTAGAACTACTACCTAACTAGTTTATCACACTACAGTAGTACACAGTTATGGGATGCACTATGGAGATTATTGGGATACAGCCTTCCCAGAGGTGTATTTCTAGGTGCGTGACATCAGCAGCCTTGCCAAAGTTGGGTATGTGAATTGTAAGGGTTGTGAGTAGCCTAAAAAACATTGCTCTCTACACAGTTAGACATGCACACAACCATACACAGTTGGTAGGTTTGGTGATGGAACTCCTACCTAACTAGTTAATCACACTACACCGGTACGCAGTTACAGGTTGCACTACAGAGATTATTGGGCTACATCCTTCCCAGGGGTGTATTTCTAGGTGGGTGATATCAGCAGCCTTGCCAAGGTTGGGTATGTGAATTGCAAGGGGTGTGAGTAGCCTAAAAAGCATTGCTCTCTACACAGTCAGACATGCACACAAACACACACAGTTGGTAGGTTTGGTGATGGAACTCCTACCTAACTAGTTTATCACACTACAGTGGTACGCAGTTACGGGATGTGCTACAGAGATTACTGGGCTACATCCTTCCCAGAGGTGTATTTATAGATGGGTGAAATCAGCAGCCTTGCCAAAGTTGGGTATGTGAATTGTAAGGGGTGTGAGTAGCCTAAAGGGCATAGCTCTCTACACAGTCAGTGACAGACAGACACACACACATATGCACACACTCACAGTTGTCAAGTCTGGGGTTTGACCACCTATATAATGCCTTTATCACACTACAGCAGTACGTAGTTACGGAATGCGCTACTGAGATTACTGGGCTACAGTCTTCCCAGGGGAGTATTTCTAGGTGGGTGACATCATCAGCCTTGCCAAAGGTGGGTATATGAATTGTAAGGGATGTGAGTAGCCTAAAAGGTATTGCTCTCTACACAGACAGAGAGAGACAGACATGCACACAGTTGCCAGGTCTGTGGTTAGAACTCCTACCTAACTAGTTTATCACACTACAGCAGTACGCATTTATGGGATGCACCGTGGAGATTATTGGGTTACAACTCTCCCAAAGGTGTATTTCACATTGGATGACCTCAGCAGGCTTGTCAGAGTAGCGCTATGTGGTGGGTGGTGTGTGCATGGGCCATAACCCATTCATGTAGGGATGACACGCCACATGCGGCCACACACAGAGTCATATGTCACAGGTACGTGTATACAGCTACTGGATGACTACGTCCTTGTACAGCCATGTTGCACAGTTGGCACATGGACCACAGAGTCTGTGGTGCTGACAGATACTGTTCACTAGTATCTGCAGTGAGTGACATCTGCACCTAATGTGTTTGGGGCCCTTTGGCTGTGTGCTGGGTGGGCCAGGCCTGGATGGCTCCTTGTCATGGTCACCCTCTTCCACACATCTATATCCATCTACTTTTGGCTTATTATAGTGTGTTGTCCTTACATATATGTCTGTATTCCTATCCACTGTGTGTGCAAGGCATGAGTGGTGCATACTGACAAGTGTCTGCACTAACAATTGCAACTGCCGGATGTGTCTGGTCCACTGGTGTTTGCAAACATGGGCTTCATGTGTTTAAGTGTGTGAGTATGCCCAGTATGACCTTTCAGTATGTTGATGACTGACATTGCCTTTATTTCTTTAAATGCCCAGTAAGGCCATCTATTTTGCATGTGTGGATCATGTCCGGTGGATTGTACTGCAGTGCTGACCTTTGTGTTGTACACTGACAGGTAGCATGCTGTGTCTGCAGGGTATCCATCGATCATTTGGCATTGACTGTTGCAACATGTCTGCATAGTGGGGAAACACCTGACTATTTCTGTTTCTACACAGGATTGGGGGTGCACACATGACTGTTACTATATTTCTATGTCGGATGGGGGGCACACCTGACACTTGTACACATTTGCTAGGACTGTACTGGTATGTCATGCACTCCATTTTAGTCAGTAGTCTTACCTATCGTGCTGGCTAGGCCATACCAGTGTACTACAGTTCTTATCTTTTGATTACCTACATATTAATTTCTGACTTCCTAGCCATCACAACTGACTTCCCACTACCTGGCCTGCTGTAGTCTGTCTGTGTAGGCCTGGGGGGTGGTTACCAATAGCCCTCATTCAGAGGCCATAGTACAGCATTTGTTTGTGTTTGTCTACACCTGTCCTGCTGGCTGTGACTGTTGTTGGGTATATGAACCCCCTCCTGACTGGCATGTGTGAGTCCCTTATCTTGCAGGTGTCCCAGTATTGAGAGTGTTGCTGCAGGGCTGCCTATGTTGGATGCATGTAGTACACTCCCTACGCATGGTTAGGCACAGGTGGTGCAATGTTTGGCATCCCTTTTACTGTATGTGAGAGTCAGAGAGAGGTCCTATTTCCTGGGTCCCTCCCATGTCAGAGCATGTGCTATGCACTGCCTCTTTGCCAGGGCCAGGGCATACTGGGCACATCTCCTTCTGCCTACTGGGGCAGGCTCAGGTTGTTCCTCCTCTGAGTCACTCTGTGCCTGTGCAGGCCTTGGCATTGGTGGGGGACTGTGTGGCCCTGCCCCATGCTGCTCCTGCTGCAGCTGTTTCTGCAGGATCATATTGTGCAGCATGGCACATACAAGGATGATTTGGGTACATGTAGTTGGTGAGTACTGCAAGGCTCCACCAGATGTGCCCAGGCACTGGAACCATGACTTGAGCATCCCAAACACACACTCTATTATGATTCTTGTTTGTGCATGTGCCTCATTATGGGTGTGTGTGCATTTCTGATGGATGTCATCAGCCACGGCTCCAGTGCATATCCAGCATCACCCACTAGGTGACCATGTGGGATGACTCCATAGGCAAATTTCTGGTACAGCTGCGTCAGATGCCAGATGTGGGAATCGTGATAGCTTCCAGGGCAGCCAGCACACATGCTCAGCAGTATGCCCTGGGCATCGCACACAACCTGGCAGTTGATGGAGGGGAAGCCCTTGCAGTTGATGTAGACCCTACCCTGCTCACTGGGTGGTGCTTTGATGTGTATGTGCATGCAGTCTATTGCACCCATTACCTCAGGGTATTCTGCTATTTGGTGGAAGAGATGCATATTGCTGGACAACGCCTCAAGAATGATGGGGAAATATACGTGCGCACTGACATGTGCTAACATGGCATCCAGGACCTGGTGGAGTACCCTGGATGCTGATGCCTGTGAAATCCCCATCATATCCCAAGTTGGCCTTTGGAAGGTATCTTTAGCTAGTATTCTTAGGCCTACACATACCTTGGTATCCACTGGGATGGGTTCCCCTCTGTTAGTTCTGTGTCAGGAGTGGCCAGCACAGCTCAACAATTTGCTGTAGGAGGTCCCTGTCCACCCTATAGTGCTCCACTATCTCCAGCTTATGTAGCCCTTGGTAGGTTACCCTGGGTCTGTGCACTCTTCTCCGTCTCCTCACTGTGGGTTGGTCGGCAGCATTCACCTCTTCACCACCCTCAGCCTCTTCCACAAGTTGTATGATAACTATTGCAGTCCCTAACATTTTGTTGTTGTGAGTGTTAAAAGTTCCCCGCTTGTTTACACCAGTGATGTAGGGTGTGGGAAAAACCAGAGGGGTAAGTATTTGCATAGTTTATAGTAGTGCTCTGGGCTGGGCTGGTCCGCTGCCTGTGTACTTGGTTGATTCCAATACGTTTCACCTGGCAGCAAATCTAGTACTCCTTGATTACCTTCCTACTGCTGTTTTTCCTTCCCTTTGCCCTTCTGTTTCAGCCCAGGGGCACACCGCGCAGTCGGTGTACTCCAATGTGCACACTGCTGCTATTTCCTGATTTCACTTTCTTTATCTTCCTGTCGATCGCGGTGCGTGGTGCGCACACCCGCTTACACTTTGTCATAAGTGCTAGGCAGGTTTAGACACACCCCCTTGCTTAGCTGTGCTAAGCTAGGAGCAACCCCGAGCCACAAGGCTCCAATCCATTTACAGTATGCCTGACACACCCACCCATAATGTCACCTACCTCATAGTCTTGCACTTGGCTATTCTTACTCTTACACTTTTGGGACCTGCCTCACATGCTGGTGGAAACTGCGATTCAGTATCCTTCCCCTCATTTGCATAGGATTGCCTGCTAATGCATAATTACATGTGTCACACTGAGCCTTCCCCCTTAGCAACCACTATTCATTGGCCAGGTTGTCTTTTGCCTGACATTGACATGCATGGCAGAATACTGATTTTAGTTGGAATGCTTGCTTTAGGTTTATTTTCTTATTTTCCCACCGATCCCGTTTGCTCATCGCTGCCCTATGCTTAAACAGCCATGATCGGCGGTGATAACATAAAAGTTGTATTTTGGGCATTTCGCATTGTTTGCAATGCCAATGGCCTTATACTTGGCCATTGGCATGCTTCCTCAATGATATGCAGCCTTTATTTGGAGATGTCATGCCTCCATTTTGGATTCTGCAGAACCGTCCTCGGTTACTAACCGAGTACCTTTCTGCATATTAAGCTAGTCCTGCACGCCCTGATTCCAGCTTCCTGGATAGCAGATTCACCTCATTTGCATGGTTTTCACCTGCAAATCGGGTAATTTGCATATAGGGGCTGGGAACGTGTAGCTCTAGTGCTAGAGCACTCGCGCATGTCAAACGAGCACGTACGTGGATCGCTCGGCTGCCATATTGAAAACATTACCTCTTACACTAAGCATGCAAGCCGTGCAAGTTTTTGAGAATCCAGGGGACTGTGTACATGGTAGTAAAGGCTAAAGATATCTGGTTGCAGTTATCATCTAGTACCACTTTGCATGTGTAGAAGGAAGAAAAAATAAAGCATGTTATTGTGAATAAGTCACCCTCTTTGTTCCTGGATTTCTTAAGAAATATTTCCCGTAACCTGCAAATCTAATTTCTCAACAGTTGCTTTGTTACATTGTTTGGCTTTGGCACATGCTATTAGTGTTGTATTATTAAAACATTTTAGTGGATTTCACTGGGTTGTGTGTTGATGGCTTCTAGTTTCATTGGCTTTCCTAAGCAAACATTTTCTATTATATTCTTGTCAAAATATTGTGTTCTTGTGTTCTTTGTTAAAACAGAGGCATATATTCATCAATACAGTGTGTGTGTATGTAGAGAGTGTGTGTGTGTGTATGTGTACACACACACACACACACACACACACACACAGATATATATATATATATATATATATATATATATATATATATATATATATATATATATATATATATATATATATATATATATATATATATATATATATATATAGGTAGGTACTAGGCTATCTTCCCAAGGGCATTTATAAGCCTATCCAGTGTGTGCCAGCTTTTGCCGCCCCATTGATTAATTAACTGAGCCTCTGTCAAGAAGAGCCAATGAAGTGTATTTTCTGTTACCCATCCACTCGTCAAGGTTTCTCTTGAAGAATGTTAGTGAGGGGCTCTGCCTAATGTAGTTAGGAATTTTGTTACAAAGCATGGGGAGACTGTGACAAGAATCTATCCCTCCAGTATGTTCTATTTATTGTTGTGGCGAGATTTAGCTCACTAGAGTGAGTGGCTCGCAGTGACTTGGATTTCTTTAGGTGGAGCATGTCCCTCAATTCTGAGTTGGACATGGCTTTGTAAGTCAGGCAGAGATCACCTCTGAGTCAGCGATATGCCACCGAGTACAGCTGGAGTTTTTCCAGTTAGGCTGCATAGGACATATGTCTGAGGCCAGTAATCCTCTTGGTGAGGTACTTTTGTGGTCTTTCCAGCTGTTGGAAGTGTCTTGTGAGGTACATCCCAAATGGGCCATTGTACTCTATGATGGGTCTGATGAGTGATGAGTAGAGGGGCACTATAACCTCTTTATTTCTAGATGTGAACCCTTTAGTAATTAGATGGGCTACATAGAAGGATTTCCTAACTACTTTGGCAATATGATTGTCAAAGGAGAGATTGCTATCTACCTGGGTCCCCAGCTCTCTTATTACCTCTTCTTTATTAAGGGGGCTGCCACCTATGTGGTAATTCATGTGTTTTTTGTTTTTCCCAAATGGGATGACTATGCATTTTTTGGCATTTAGCTTGAGACCATGATTGTGACACCAGGTGTCCGTCTCAGTAAGGCCCTTTTAGAGAATGTCTGTGTCAGCCAGAGAGTCAATTATGGCTCCCAGTTTGCAGTCATCGGCAAACTTGGTTAGCCATAGTCCTCCTGTGTTTGCTTGTACTTCTGAGAAGTATATGCCAAACAGTAGGGGTCCCAGGACCAAGCCTTGTGGGACACCACTTGTGACTGGTTTAAAGTCGGACCTGGAGCCCACTATTCTTACCGTGTGAGCTCTGTTTGTAAGCCAGTTGGCAACCCATCTCATGACGTAGGGGTTTATGTTCAGGCTGGTGAGTTTTCTATAATTCCCGAGTGGGGAATGGTGTCAAAAGCCTTGGTGAGGTCAAGGTAGGCTGTGTGAACTACCTTCCCCTCATCTATGGCCTTGGTGACTGCCTCGAAGAAATCAGCCAGGTTTAGTAGGCATAATCTGCCCTTAACAAAGCCGAACTAGGTCGGGTCAAGTGTTTGGAGGTTCCCAATGTCTTTGTTAATGAGTTCCATGATGATGCGCTCCATAGCCTTGCAGACCAGGCTAGTCAGGCTTATGGGGCAAATAGTTACCAGGGTCAGTTGTGACCCGTGCTTTGTGGAGCGGAATAACCATTGCTTTGCACCATTCTATGGGCACATAGCCTGTGGAGAGGCTGATGGTGAACAGTGTGTTTAGGTGGGGGGTTAGTTCATTCTGTAGTTCATGTAAGACGCAGCCTAGGACACCATCTGGCCCCACTGACACTGTGCTTTTGGCTTTTGAAAGGGCTGTTTTCACCTGTGCATCTGTGATTTCCGGGACACTACACTTTTCCGGTATTGTTGTGGGCCCTTTTGGGGGTGAGAGGGGGGTGAAGTTTGCACTGAATCTGTCTGCCAGGATGTTGGCAATATCAGTGGGTTCAGTATATTTTGTGCTATTTTGCACTAGCTCAGAGCATATCTGCGAGTTGCCACTTAGATTCTTGACATAGCTAAAGAAAGCTTTGTGGTTATCTTTTGAATCCTTGGCTATTTTTTTTCAAAGCTAGCCTTGGAGGATTTTATGAGGGACCTTAGTTTCTTACTGATACTGATCAGGGATGTCTTTCCTTCTTGGGATTTGCTTTTTTTCTGAACTAGTTTCCTCTTCCTATTGTATAGCCTGTTTATGGCAGGGGTCCAGCAGACTGGTTTCCTTCTCTTAGGGGAGTGAGTCTTGGTTTTGCTAGGGATGGCATGATCCATGTATCCTTGTAGGTGCTCATAGAGTGCATTTGTAAAGGTTCCTGCATCTTGGACACTGTTATCCTTTAGCGTGGGGGCTGTGAAACTTACCACCTCTGTCTTAAGTAAGGTGAAGTTTGCTATAGAAAAGTTTTTCACTGTGGTTTCCTTGGTTGGAGGTGGTGGTGTGGTGTGGACATCCAGAGTGATTAGTTTATGGTTTGATCTAACCAGTGACGGGTTGATCTCCGGTGTGGAACACCTGTTGCCCATGTTGGTGATGACCAGGTCCAATATGTTTTCACCTCTGGTAGGGGAGTTTACCAGCTGTTCCAGGGCATTTGAGATGATAAATTCCAGGAAGCGCTGGACCTGGGAGTTTGTACTTGAGTAGTTTTTCCAGTTAACAGTAGGGTAATTGAAATCGCCCAATATCAGGGTGTTCGGTAAGACCTTCATGTTTTCCAGTGTCTCCAGAAAGGCGGAGTGGTTGTCCTGGGTCATGAAGGGTGATCTGTAGCAGGCTACAATTTGCATTGCAGATTTGCCTGATGTTAGTTGAACATGGATAATCTCAGAGGTATCATGCTGCACCACTAACCTGGAGGTGTAGGTATCCTTGATGAATATGGATACACCCCCTCCTTTTGTGTTTCGGTCCATGTTCTGTGGCCGAAATGTGTGGTATGAGTTGTAGCCCAGTAGTGCTGGGGTGCTCTGTGGAGCCTTGAACCATGTTTCAGTTACTGCACAGATGTCGACGTTCTCTATACTGAGGAGTGCTTCAAGTGCATGTATTTTGAGATTTAAACTCCTGGTGTTGAGTAGCATAACCCTCATTTTTTTATTTGTGCTGTTTACGGAGGTAGGTTTGACTTTTGAGCCTTGCCTAAAAAAGGCACTATGGGGGCAGCAAGAGCCTTGGCCAGTATTTGAAAGCCTAGGGGTGACAGGTGCAAGCCGTCTCTTGTGAATCAATGAGACCTGTCGAGCATGTCATCCCAGGCTGACAGACACTGGATCCCCTTTGAATGACACCAGAAGCTTAGCTGATTGTTGAAATTGATAATTTTTTCTTTATAGTGTGGTATCATTCTTGGTGAGGGCAGGATGCTACTCAGGGTCAGGGTCATACCCGCCTGGGCTACATGATCAGAGAGGTCTTCCATGTCTCTTTTCATGTAGTCCAGGAAGGTACATTTCAGGTCATTCACACCAACATGAACAATGACAGAGTCATATTTGTACTTGTTCTGGAGTGATCTGAGTGCTTGTGTTATGTGGCGGATTCTGGCTCCTGACAGGCAGCTAACAGTAACCTTCTTCTTGTCCAGCCTAGTTAGTGGGACGTCAGTGTGCCTGACTATAGAGTCACCTATTACTAGCGTGTTAGGTATGTTATTTCTCCTTAAGGGCTGTGATTATGCGGCACACTCATTTTGTGTTTTATATGTTGT